>NC_041381.1:484204129-484277346 GCF_002162155.2 Triticum dicoccoides | reverse complement strand
GACAAATGCTCCACAAAAATCGTACCACACTCCGCTCTCATCTCCTCCTTGCACACCATTTTCTCCATAAGCTCATGGCATTTGGTGAGTAGGAAGCCGAGTTCTCCGGCATAAAAGTTGGCTGGGTGGCTCGTCGAGCCAGCCGGATACGAGCCAGACAACTCTCTGTTGTGCCTCCATCGACAGTCCAGGTGGCTACAAGCCAGCTCAGGGAGGCAGAAGCTCCAAGCCGGCGTGCCCTTCAGCAACTAGCCGCTCCAAGCGAGCTCGCCGAGGAGTGGCGTGTTGCTCCAGGCCGGCACACGGTGGACAACGCCGTATCACATCGCTCCTCCCGTGCATGCGACTGCACCATCCGCCGTCAACGTGCCCATGACTGCGCCCTACAGGCGGAGGTTGGCGACGCGGCGTCCAGCACGTCCGCGCCCGGTGCAACCGTTGAGGAGAAGTAGAACACGGGTTGCCTCCGCCGCTTGGGTCCCATGAAGGCCACCGCCGAGGCGACGCCGATGTACATAGCCGTTGTTGTGCCCGCTAGCAGTCTATCGTCTTCCCCTTCCCCTCCGGTTGAAGCACATCGCGGCGGTTTCATCCTGATGATCGTCGTTGCCAAACATGGGGAAGCAAGCTGCCCTTTGCACTGAAGCATATGCCTCCAGAGCTCACGGTAGTCCGTCGAGCGAACTGCCGGACATTGGGAAGACAAAGGGATCCAGCGCAGCACCCCTAAGACTAGTGTAGTTTATATGTGTCGCGGGAATGGAGCTCCGCGCGGCCGGATGTGCGCATAGTTTTAACTATTTTAGTTAAAATATGTCCAAAATGTAACGAATTTCGTTTGGCCTATATCAGGTCTGCTGTGTTTGCATGATTTTTTTTCATTTTGTTGTAAAAGTGTTTGAAATGTATACGTGCCGCGTTGGATGGCGGCCAACTCTTACGGCACCATGTATATGTACCTATACCCTACCCCTTTCTCTTTTCCGTCACCAAGTATGGTTGTTTGTTGGTTATTACGTGAGTTCTGTTAGCTTGAAGTACGTACGTAAGTTTATCTTTGATGCAAATGGAAAATGCATGGAAAAAATCACAGGCTGCCATCGTATCCCCAAGTTAAGGTGCACGTCGTCAGTTGGAAGGCACACAACTGGGCAGCTCAAGGCGTGAAGCTGTACGAACCGGCGAGCCAAAGTGACACCAGCTCAGTGCCCGCGCCACGCGGTTGAGGAACGGAACGAAAAGAAAAAGATAGCGGCGTCCGTCGTGGCATGCCGGATGGGTTGGGGCCGCGTAAAGTGGTGGGTGCGCGCCGGACGGATTCGCGCCGCGGCTCAGGCTCAGCAACACGTACGCACGCTCCCCCCCTAATCTCTGCAGGGATGTGATCCCTTTTTTCTGAGGAGTTTACATGCCGTCAGTGACCATTTCGCGACTACGACATCACTTGTCAGGCTAAACCTTTTGGGAAAGGATATCAGGCATATGATGTGCATGCGAAAATGCAATCAATCGTGTATATAAAATGTATTGTTGGTAGGAACCCGGGAAACTGCAGAGGAATCGTGTAGCCAGCGGGTAGAAACTAGGAGGAAATGGTGTGCGTGACAGGTTTAACTCACCGTGCTCTCTTTGAATGAAAAAAAAAAGGGATCAATTCAGCCTGAAGAACGTGCTTGATCGGTGTTCATTGACAACCTGCACGGCGGCGTGTGGTACCGGGCGAAGACATTTTGTTTAGAAATGAGTCTGCGTGGCGGCCTCTTCTCTAATGGATCGAATCGAAGATCGTCTGCCGCCGGTCAAACGAAGATAAGTCAGGGAACAACGCGACCGAGCTGGAGCAGAGTGTTTCGCATTTGAACGGTGGCTTCGATCAAATCAGTTGCGCAGTACGCACGCACTACTTGTGGTGGTTTTGTTAATGTTAATAAAATGAAAAATGAACAAAACACTCCTGGTGGGTTTGGATTGCTTCTCCCGCCGTGATCGGATCGGATAGTATCGGCACGTACGCCGTACACGGCTCCGTGCTGTCACGCAACCACCATCGGTCCGCGACTCCGCGCGGTTGCAGCAGCAGCACGCGCTACCCAAGCTCAGCCGGGTCCGGTATGTACGGGCAAAACAAACCCGCGGGGTGCGGGTCCCAGGCACCCTCCGTCCAGCGCGCATCGACTCCGCCGGAAAGCCGTGTACCGCGCGGATGGGTGAGGGGTGTTCTGCCGCGCCATGCTGAAATTGGAAATGTCACGCTATCGAGCGGTACGTGATCTGTGCACGGTTTCTCTCTCACACTACACCAGTAGGGCTGGAATTCAAGCCAGAGCCGACCAGCTCTGATCATCATAGCTCGCTAAGATATAGAATTAGCTCAGCTCGGATTGCCAGGAATATGTGAGTTTCATTTTATTCCAAATAAATAGGGTTACAATCAACCAAAACTAGCTCTGAAGTACAGAGGCCATATGCGGAAACTTATCCACTGACACCTCTCATTATCTACTTGTATATCAGTTGCTAACATTGCTAAGCAAAGTCACTGTCCTGCGGTAGAATTGCCTTGCAGTTTAGTACATGAACCCGCGGGTAATTCAGCCTCTGGTTTTCTAAGCACGACGGTTTGTGAAAATAGCGAGGTTTCCAAAGCAAGAAAATGGCAATAATAGATAAGTTAATAAGTTTTTTTTTTGCAAGGAAGATAAGTTTTTTTCGAAAAGGAAGATAAGTTAATAAGTTAAATGTGTTCTAAAGCAGTTAGCACAGACTTATAATGTTTTGCAAGGAGTACTATCATTATCCTCGGGGAATTCTCTCCAGCTGCCATGAGTGTTTTTTTCAACTAAGTGAGACCTTGTAAACGTTTTTTTTTTTTTGCGGGTGCAATGATTAGTTAAGAGTTGTGTGCATTAATCGGTACAGAGACCTGGAGCATGATCTTTTTTTTTCTTTTAAAGAAATTTCAAGGCAAATACACAATAGCTCCTAAACTTCCTAAATTTTGGACCAAAATACTCTGAAGATGTGTTATGGTGCTACTCCCGTTGCAATTTGCCAGTAAACAAACACACACTGAACAGATCGATGCTGAAAACATGTGCACCGTATATACATCCCTACGTAGGACGTGGTTTTCTCGTGATGCTGCCAAGTGAAATGAACCTCCGCGACATGAACAAATGCCATTCGTCACTGATGTACCCTGCTGCTACTTGGCTGCTGCTGTCAAAAACCCCGTGGTTTCTTGTACGATTGTACTTGGCGAAATCAAAACCCAAAAGTAAGCTGGTTCTTGTTTTTACATGCGTGATCACAGCCTTGGCCACTTGCTTGATGGTCATGCCGATCGACTTAATCAAATTGCTAGATTGCCAAAATGCGTTTGGCCATGCCTTACCGTGGATTCCAAGCCTGATTCGTTTCACATTCTCCATGTACTGGAACATGGAAGGAAATTAGCTCTTTGCCTAGGCCAAGTTGTGCCCGTTTTTCTGGTTTGGTGAAACCAGGGGCTTGAGTTGCAATCTGAATAGCAGAGTTCTGCCTAGCCATACATGCATCTATGCAGCACAAGAAAATTGGAAAATGTCTGTACTTGATAGATGGCAGCCTCACATATCTGAGTTACGCATAACTTTATCTTATTTCGGGCACTTCAAACGATGGAATGGTTCTGCAGTTTTTAACCTTTTTCTTAAATGGTCTTTTTTGTACCTGCTATAGAACAAATTTTTCTACATTTTGTTCTGTTACTAGAGATAACTGGTCATGTGTGGCAGCAGGGTATAAATATTCTAGTACATTAGCTCATAATTTACCGTACATATTAATGTGATTGTGTAAGAAAGTAGGATTTTATTTGGTAAGCAGTTACTCCCCCTGTAAAGAAATATAAGAGCGTTTATAGCACTAGTAACGCTCTTATATTTCTTTACAGGGGGAGTACTTGGTAATGTTTATTGGCTTATCAAAGCAAAAGATAATTTTATTTGGTAAGTCAATGAGTGGTGGACTAACTGAGCTAGTGTTTAAGGGAACCGATGAATAAAAATTAGAGATGAAAAGAAAAACAAAATAGGAAGAGGAAGGAGGAAACATATTTGGACAAAGAAAAGCGAAATTTTGGAGAGCGAAATAGGGAGCCTCACCACTCTTTTTAAGTAGTGTAGACTAGGTAATTGCGCATAAGTTGCAACAAGGAATAAACATTATAGTAGGTTAGTTTTTGATTTGCCTGCCCGTATTAATGTGATTGTGTCTAAAATATATTATTATATTTTATTTGGTACTACCTCAGTCCGGGTTTATTAGTCCCCTTTGTAATTTGTGCTAAATTTTGACCAAAGATTTAACTGACAAAATGTTAGTGCATGTCAACAAAAGTTATATCGCTGAATTCGTATTTGGACGTAGTTTCCAATGATATAATTTTTAGTGACATGCATTAACATTTTGTTAGTTAAGTTTATGATCAAAATTTGACAAAAATTACAATGGGGACCAATAAACCAGGACGGAGGTAGTAAACACTTATCTGGTGAGCATTTATTGGCTAGAAAACAAAAAAAAATGTAAGTCAATAAAAGTTGGGATGTTAAGGCTGTTTTCAAAGCAAATTGATGAAAAAATATCAAGCATCGGGGAAAAACAATTAAAACAAGGAGAGGTAGGGGCAAATGTACGTAAAGCTAGACGAAGGATGAGGGGTGGATAGAACATATTTTCCTTTTAAATGAAAATAGGTATAGAGATACAAATTCCTTGATTGTCAATCTGGCAACAACAACCGTCAAATAGAAAAAAGACTGATCATTCGGTCCATAGACCATAGAGGCCGGTTCTGAGGGTAATGTCTAGGTATCACTTATTGTTGATGTCGCTGGGATTTGCTCCCTGGTCTGCCATGTTGATTGCAGCGCAGCAGACCACTCAGGCTAGGCTCTTGAGCTTTAGGTATCACTTATTATTGCAAGACCAAACATGTCATTACCTTAGCGCCCGCTAAACAGGTCACGCTCATGAGCACATAAGCACGAAATACACATGAAAAATACACTACGCGCGCAAGAATGTATGCTGGTTCTTTTTTCCTATTATTTTTCTTATTTTTAAATGTCCTAAAAAATAGATTGTGAACATTTTAGAAGAATATTCATGGAATGTAAACATTTGTTTGCACAATTTTAAAAATTATTCATACCAAAAAGTATTCGTGTTGTTTCAAAAATGTTGACGCATTTAAAAATTCTTTACCCTTTCCTAAAATATTCATTAAAATATAAAAATTATTCATGTAAATTTCTTAAAAAAGTTTGAACTATTCAAAAAAATCATGAAATTTCAAAAATATTCACAAAAATCTTATGTTACAAGACATGTTACAGTCCAATTTATACACTCTAGCAAACCTTCACGCATTAAACCAATTTTAACATGTTTTAGATTTTCATGAAATATAAAAAGATGTTCATGACAACTGAAAAATATATGTCCTATTTTAAAATATTGTCCACAACACTTAAAATAGCATACATATTAAAGAACATAAATTTTTGTTCGCGTAATTTTTCAGAAATATTCTTGACATGTAAAAAGAAGTTCTTACAGTAAACCAGACATATAAAAAAAAGTTCATGGAAGAAAATTAAATAAATGAGAAAAAAGAAAAACCACAAAAATTGTAACGAAAAAACATAGAAAAGAAGAAAGTAAAAAAACTGGGTTGGATCTTCCCAAAACCGGCGAAATGTTATCAAAACTAGTCTCAACTGCTATTGGGTCGACCCACTCGGAGGAACCCTATAGGCGAAAGCTCTATACTTCACAGTAAGCGAGATTTAGCCTTGGCGCATGTTCTGAGAATGAAGGGTGGGTCCCCTAGGTGGCATGCTCAACCCAGGTATGACATACTTATTTTAAAGATGATGTTTAACCCCTTGGAAGGCCTAGTTCACTACGAATATATTTGAATGTCGGATGAAATACAACATATTAAACTATTTTCATGACCATACATTTCAATCCACAGTTGGTTGCAAATTATTTGGACGACCAATACTTTTTTGTCAACTCTAGTTTGTTTTGGTTGCCGACTTTGATCAACTCATAATTAAGCAAAACATTGAGCAATATTTTGGCTAGCCAAACATTTAGCATGGGAAGCTTGGGATCAAACTAAGCATATTCACTACGACATTCGCTATCGAGGTCATTGTCTTTTCACTTCTTACATCATAGACTAAAAAGAGACAACGCCACCGCTAAGCTCTGTCTGGTCATTTTTATATCTCACCGGTTAACGGAGAAGTTGAATCCTAATCATCTCTGCCTTTTCTTTTGAGGGGGTAATCATCTCTACTTGATTTTGGATAGTTTACTAGAGATGTCTCTAAATATCTAAGTTCAGTTACAGTTGCCAAACCGTTCTACGGTGAACTTGTTGTAAGATGATACGGTAAACCCACCAAAGGAAACTATGTTGTCATGTTTGCCAAAGTCAGATTAAGTTTAACAATACCCGCATTTTTTAGTTTAACCAAATCAAATCACAAAAAAAAAATTGAACAACACACCACAAATGAAGATCTCTTCTATTTTTTTAGTTAGCCACACATGGGTTTCTATACCGAGTTTACATAGCTGAACGTCTAAATATGTAAAGACAACTCGACTGCCAATGTCTACAATGGCAAATACTGACTTACAATTGGATCATTCCTCTTTTTTTGTATTTTGAAATGAGATCTATTCAAGTGCCCCACCCCCTTTGTTTCAATCAAGAAAGAAAAAAGATCGACAAACTATGGTGAAGTTATGTTGTCACTGGTGACCATGGAACTTAGCTATATGTATAATGATGTATTGGAAAAAAGGAACTTTGAGTGTAATAAGTTAAAGTTTTAAAACTTTGACCTGATTTATAGGAAAAAGTAGCAGTATTCATGACACTAAATTAGCATCACTATGTCCATTTTGTATTGTACTTTTATAATATACCAATTTGATGTCATATATGTTAATATTTTTTACTATAAAGTTGATCAAAATTTCAACACTATGACTTAGAAAAAAAGATAGAAGTACACTTATTCACGGACGGAGGGAGTATATAGCTTTGAACTCACGGAATGTGAATCATACGGACCCCTATGCGACCTATAATTCAATTTGAAACAATATAGATGAGAATATGCTGAGCACTTCTGTCCAGAAAAATGTAGATCATTTTAGTTGCCAAGAACCCATGAACAAGAGAATGCATTCCATCGTATTGTAATTTTGAAGATACTTTATTTTTGCCGGGTAATTTTGAAGATACTTAATCATGTGTAAATCGAGTGCTCATATTGTGGATCTACCTCAGACACGTAGTACCTAGTAAACTAGTAATTAGACAAGTGTCTGCGTTTGTACCGTGCTTTTAGAAAAATAAGAAAAATAAATGATCATACGGATGCCATTTGAATTAGGAAAAAGCCCGCACAAGTGAACCGGAAACGATAACACTCCAGTGGCACACACGAGTCCCGAACTGTTTACCTTCTTTGTGGCGGGCATAGGCGCCGCGACTGCGTTGGGAGGCGAGCAATGCCGGCCCCGCGCCGGGTGGATCATCGTCTTCGATTTCGCGTGACGGGCTCTCGGCGACGCCACCGATCGGGCCGCCTCCCTGCTCCTCCCGCCGCCGCTCGTGGTCGGCCTCTGCAAGCACACGGCCCTCGAAACCGACGGCATCCTTCCACCTCACCTGCACCGATTCATCCATACGCCACCTACTTCACCGCGTGATCGGTCACCGGAGCAGAATCGAACAGGGCAGTGGAGCACCAGCCGGCGTACGTACCTGACCGGAGCTGAGCTGAGCTAGGCGGGAGCGGGGTGGAGCTCCAACGATGCGGGACTGCGGGAGAACCACGGGATCGTGGGCTTGGAGGGCCGGGGTAGATGTATCTGTATGTTTGTGTGTGTCAGTACGTATGGGCGGCAGCGCGTGTGATCGAGGCGAGATCGCGCGGAGAAAGTGGAGACGAAGGGGTGAATCCGGCGGCTGTGGAATATACTGCCCCCGACATGTGGCGCGACGGTGGTCACATGTGAGCCAGTCGCGGCGGGTGCACCTTATCCCGGCCCTTGGCCCCGTTGCCTCCCCGCGTCGTCGCCACGAGTGGCTCTAGACGCGAAGAGCCCCGGCTCCAGGGAATTCCCGAAGCCCGGTTCCGGCAAGTGGTGGAGAACACCGGAGTTCATCAACCTCACGGCCTCCCTTTTTTGTGGTGGCATCGACCGTAGGAGGACCACTCTCACATGCTGATGTGACGTGAGAAATATCACTGTTGAGAATATGGTTAATTCCTATACCTAAAAGCATCTCCAACAGGCGCCCAACGCGCGGCGCGCAAAAATCTGGTTTGCGGCGCGCGTAACGCCATGTTTGACGCGGCGTAG
Source organism: Triticum dicoccoides (assembly GCF_002162155.2). NCBI lineage: Eukaryota > Viridiplantae > Streptophyta > Magnoliopsida > Poales > Poaceae > Triticum > Triticum dicoccoides. The sequence goes on along the minus strand of NC_041381.1, from coordinate 484,268,904 downwards.
AGCGTTGGCTCCAGCAGCCGCGCTAAAATGCAATGCGCGCAGCTTCAGCAGTGCGCTAAAATGTAGCGCGCGCGATCAGCCGCACATCCACATTTGTTGCATTTTCACAACACATTTCACACAAAACATAGACATGGCATAATTTTTAAATCACAAACATCATTCACAACCAAGTTTAAATGAATAGTTCAATTTATTACAACTCATCAAACAAATAATATTTTGAAAAATACAAGAAATAGTCAATAATACAACATCAAACGCACAAATCATGATGATTTTCGGCGGCCATTCTAAGCCCACCACTCCTCAATGAGATCTTTCTTGAGTTCATTATGCGCTGTCGAACGTGGAATGACATGATAGGAGGCAACAAAACGGGCCACCCTTTCAGCCCTCCGCCGCACTCGCATGAGATGTCCCAAGAGATCATACTGAGAGTAGTTTACATCTTGGACACGCTCATTCTCAATGATCATGTTGTGCATGATCACACAAGCATGTATTATGTACCAAAGCATTTTCTGATCCCAAAATCTAGCCGGTCCTCTCACAATAGCAAATTGGACTTGCAAAATCCCAAAAGCTCTCTCCACATCTTTTCTAGCCGCCGCGTGAGCATTTTCAAAATCAAGATATTTCTTACCTTCTGGTTTTTTCAACGGCTTCACAAATGTTTGCCATTTTGGGTAGATGCCATCCGCAAGATAGTAGCCATGGTTGTATGTACGACCATTAGCTACAAACTGCACCGGTGGCAGTTCACCATTTGTAATCTTACTCATTAGTGGTGACCGGTTGACAACGTTGATGTCATTCAAAGAGCCAGACATTCCAAAAAAAGCATGCCAAATCCAAGTCTCGTGATCGGCCACCGCTTCAAGGATTATAGTGTAACCCTTTTTTTGTCCATGGAATTGTCCATGCCATGCCTTTGGACAATTCTTCCAACTCCAATGCATGCAATCTATTGAGCCAATCATACCTGGGAACCCGCGAGCTTTGTTCATCTCCAATAGCCTTGCGACATCTTCAGCATTGGGAGTTCTCAAGTACTCTGGGCCAAATACTTGCACAATTCCGACTGCGAAGCGCTTGACACACATGATGGCTTGGCTCTCACCCATGGCCAAGTGGTCACCAACTAGATCAGCCGGAATACCGTATGCCAACATATGTAAAGCGGGTGTCACCTTCTGAAAGGTGCTATGCCCGGGCTCTCCGGCGGCATTCCTCCTCTGCTGAAAAAACCGGTCATGGCTCGCTAGTTTCTCTGCAATGCGCCTGAACAACTCGGTGCTCATCCTAAACAGGCGACGAAAGTACGGCTCGGGGTATGTGGGATTCTCCACAAAATAGTGCCTCATCAATTTATTGTGGGCATCAATCCTATCCCTCCAATTTTTCTGCCGACCCATAACCGAAAGACTGTGCTTCGGCTTTTTATTGATGTGCATAGCTAGGATCATTGCAAGATCCTCCTCCTCTTCCATATCAAATTCTTCTTCAGAAGTGTCATAGCACGAACTCATTTAAAATGTTCAAAACTAGGCTATAAACAACATGCACCAAATTTCATGCAAAAATGTGCAAGTTGGAAGCAATATATACCTTGCGGGCGTTTTGTCGAACACCTTGCGGGCGCCAAAGCGGCGGTGGGCGGCCGGGCGCTGTTCGTCTGAGACTGCCGCGCGCGACGGCGGCGCTTACCAGAGAGAAAGGGAGGAAGCTGCGGCCGCGTGGGAAGAGACCGGGGAAGCGCCGGAACGGTCGCCGGAAAAAATGGGGTGGCGCGGGGCGGCGGCGGCGCGGCTGGATGGGTTGGTGGAGTGAGATCGAGCGCTCGAGAGTTCAGCGCGCGGGAGCGGGCAGAACAAATAAGCGGCGCGCGATGGGTTTCTGCCCGCCCGCTGAATTACATATGCCGTGCGCGCTGATTTTGCGCGTCCGCTGGAGCGCCAGGAACGGTAGCGCACTAGCTAAAACCACTACTTTTTCGACGCCGCGCGTTTATAGCGCGCCTGTTGGAGATGGTCTAATACTCCCCCGTCCCATAATATAGGACGTTTTTGCGGTTCAGATTAAACTGCAAAAACGTCTTACATTATGGGACAGAGTAGTAGAATCTAGCAGAGCCGCTAAAATCTTGGCCGTAAAAATGTTTTGCGGCTCACCCTATATTGAATTCGTAGTATGGTTACAATCCCGACCATCTGCCTCCCAGGTCACACAAGCATGCGACTCCGGAGGCTCCCCCATCCATAGTTCAGCAGCCCCAGATTTGATCTCCCCTGGCCGCTGCCGCCGCCAGCGCCGGCGATGGCGGTCATGCTGTAGCGACCCGACCCGAATGGATCAAGTCTCTGTGCTTATGTGTCATCCCTGGATCAGTATGCTGACACACACAGTACTCGAAGGATTTATAACAGAGGTAAATCACATGTATAAAGTAACGTAAATACTATTACCTCAATCCAAAATATAGCGGAAGCAACAAGGTTGTGGATTCCCATCAACACCAACGGCAAAGTTGAGTATAGGAAATCGTAACCCTAACGTACCACTTACTCGTCGTCTGAAAAGTCTGCAACATGAAAAGTTGCAGCCCGAAAACGGGTCAGCACATGGAATATGCTGGCAATGTAACACATAGAGAGTAATGAAAGAATAGGCTATACTACATGCATATATGGCTGGTGGAAAGCTCTATGATTACAGTTTTTGCGAAAAGCCAATTTTTCCCTACTTCAAAGGAATAAATTTGTTTAACTATCATGGTGGTTGTTAAACATTGAGAATGGTTGACAGCATCCTCAATCCCAATTAAAAGTACTCAATAAAACCCAATAGCTTTTATTAGAGGTAACATGTTGAGATTCACAAAGATATTCAAGTACTAGATACTCAAGTTGTCCATAACCGGGGACACGGGTAATCATGATTAGTTTGTTACTCTGCAGAGGTTTGCGCACTTTTCCCCACATGACTCGATCGCCTCCGTTTGTTTTCTCGCACTGCATGGTGTTTGAGAAACGGATGACCGAGACATAGTCTTTCAGAAGCACTAGCACCTTACATGTGGGTAGACCGGTACACCTACATCCCCTACATCTGCTAGTCCACCCCGTAAGAGTTCGCACAACTTAGTCAACTATGCTAGAGCCCATAGTAGCATGTGGCTGCACATGGAAGTTTCTAGCATGAAAGATCTTATGATCCCTTTGAGCCTGGGTGGCGGTCCAAAATAAAAACAGGCAAGTCCTGATAGACATCAGGTGCCTCAATCCACCCAGATGTGTGTTTAAGTTGCCACCTTAGATAAACCATTAAAATTATCAATCTCACATCTGTCATGGATATCACTCACCCAATCCACGTCTACTAGCATAGCATAGCATAATAAGCAAACGTAGAAGTAACTCCCAAGGTTTCATAAGTAACAGGTAATAGGTACTACCTCTTCTACTTCCCATCCCACAATTTAATTAGATCCTAGCAATGCAAGTGTTTGAGGGTTTGATCTAATGCAATAAAACTGGGTAGTAGGAAAGATATGATCAAGTGTTACTTGCCTGCAATGTTGATGAAGATGATTCGCACTCAAAACTCTTGGTAGATCTAATCGTCATACTCCGGTCAATCTATCGTAGGCAAGCAATAGTAACCACACAATAAGTACTCATCTAATGCACAGGGAAAATCAAACAAGAGAACGAACCAGAAAGTTCAACTTAAGAACTCCGGTTGCAAAGAAAGAACGAGCCGAACAAACGACGAAAAACAAACGGCGGAAGAAAACAACTCGGTTCTAGCAAGTTGAATCTAGGTCAAAATTTTACTATAGCAAAAGCTTGTTCAAGTTGATTAGACGAAACGGCGGTTTCGAGATGAAACTCCAGGCGCTTGAATCACCTGATTCCGATAAACGAGCGAGAAGATAAACTAGAACGAAGATCGGATCTGAGATCGCGATCGCGGAATAAATCCGACGAGAAGAAAAAGAAGAACGGTTATACGAACAGACGTCGTTAACCGGGAAATAATCGGTGATCACGTTCGTTGAGACGAACGGTCCGAAAGAAGAACCAAAACCAATCTAGGGTTTTCGGAAAAGAGATCGAAACGAAAAACCGATCTAGAACACCGGAACGGTTTAGCGAAAAATCGGAAAGAAAACGAATCGGTAGAGAAGAAAAGAATCGGAACGGTTTATAAGAAAAACCGAACCGAGGGAAAGAAGAGACGCGGCGCGGTACCTCCGGCGAACGGCGGCGACGGCGGCGTTGACGCAGGGCGGCGGCGGCGCGGTGACGCATGGTGGCGGTGGCGGCACTAGGGCGCGGGGTTGGGCGGCGTTGGGCGCGGCGGCGATGCACAAGGGCGGCGGCGCGGGTGAGAGGCGCGGGGTGAGGCGCGGCTTGGGTGGTGCGGCGGCGCGGCGTGGGTGTGGCGGCGCGGCGTGGGGCGGCGGAGAGGAGAGGAGAGGTGTTGGTTTGATGTGTTTAGAGGGGGGGGTGCTTGGGTATTTATATTGGGGAGGGGAGGGTTTTGCTTGGGGTAGGGGACAAGAAATAGACTAGGATTAGGAAACAAAAGGAAAAGATCTAGAAATAGATACGGAATAAACGAACATAGGACAAGAGTCCTACTAAGACTAGGAAAGCAAGAAGCGGCGGCTCCCTGGTGCACGCGCGCTATGGCCTCTTGGCCGGCCGGCGGCTAGTGGCTTGGGCCTTTGGCCCAAGGCGCTGCGGATTTTTTTTTAAACGGTCTCGCGCGCAGAAAAATAAATAAAAGAAAATCTAAACGAACTCCAAAATTTAATAAAGTAAATTTTCTCCGACTCCTAAAAATGAGTCGAACAAAATGAACTTTACTCCGGGCCTAAAAAGCAAATTTTGAAAACGCGCATTTTTCCCTATCCAAATAAAATGCAAATAAAACTCCGGCAAACAAAATTTGATCTATTTATTAAATCTTCATTTTCCTAAATTTGGGAAAGTCATATTATTCCCTCTCTTATATTTTTGATAACGGAAAATAATTGAAGATGAAATAAATAAATCAAATGATCCTCTTTTCAATTCGAGAAAACTCTCAAATATGAAAATAACGAAATCTCCAACTCTCTCCAAGGGTCCTTGAGTTGCGTGAAATTTCTAGGATCGACCAAAATGCAAGAAAATAAAATATGCATGATGATCTATTCCAAATTGAAAATAAATTCAAAGGGGCTTTGAATTTAATTCTTTGAAACTCCCAACTCATATTTCATATAATTTGAAGAAGTCATTTTATCTTCTCTCGTGAAAATCATTGAGTCGCATAAAGTTTCAGAATTGGGATATTTCCAAATGAAATTCAAATATTCTCAACACCCCTTGTCATTTAAATAAATGGAAGAAGTCATGTCATCTTCTCTCCGGGGTTTTGTGATGAAAAGAATTTGAATTCACGAAGATCAGAAAACCAATATGAAAGTTTGGGAAAGTCCTTTTATTCCCTCTCATTTAACTAAAAAGTTTCGAATTCACTCACTTTCAGTCAATCAATCAAGCAATCAATCAAATCTATCTATTTGTTTATAACATTCCAAAATTTAGAATTTTGGGATGTTACAAACTACCACCCTTAAAATGAATCTCGTCCTCGAGATTCGGAGAGGCTAGAAAGAATAGGTTAGGGTTTGGGGTCTTCTCAAAGTCCATCGATCATCTCCGAGGTCTCGGGTGCTACCACCCTTAAAATACACAAATCTTCCATAGACCATATTTCTCTTATCCTCAAAAATGGTCAAAATCCTCCTTCATAGAGTAGCAACTCATAAAATCCATATCAGTACCAACGAGGCTAACTTTATTAATTCTCAAATCATTACAATCTCCTGTTTTTCCATTACATGCCTCAATTCAATACCTCTATATAAAAGAAAATGTTCTCACTACCACTACTATATTACTTCTGTTACAAACTCAACTATTTATCACAAGTCTCCTTCTCCTTCGAACAACCTCTGGCAAAGTGCCCTGCTCCATTACAACGGAAACACATTACTTCTGACAGGTTTCGAGGTTTCCTCATGATCACATAGCCTCCTTGGGTCCTTTTCTTCCCTCTTGGGCAATCATTGAAGTAGTGCCCTGAATTTTTGCACCTGAAACATGTGATATGACTCAGGTCTTTCTTTGTGGAAATTGGGTTGTTCCTCGAATCCAACCTACTTCTCTTCCTGGACCTTTCCATTCCAATCATGGCTTCTATTTCCCGTGGGTCATATTCTACTTCCTCTGTCGGGAATTCTACTAGATTCCCGTTCATACAATTCTGGGAGATGTGTCCTTCTTCTCCACATGAATAGCATGACTTAGTGCAGGGTCTAATTGGCTCTTCTTTGGGTGTGTCCTCCACCTCTTTCTTCATCACAGGTTCTTCTAAACCTTCCATGAGGGCTCCTTTCATTTCTTCTTCCTTCTGCTGGATGGTTCTTTGTACCATGGGGTAAATGTGACACTGAGCAGGGTAGTGGGTAGTCCCTTCACACAAGAAACAAGTAATCTGTCTAGTTGGGCATTCTTCAGTTGGGTGACTTCCTTCACAATTTGGGCATTCATCCTTGTGTTCCTTATGGGTGTGTCCGATTTGTCCACAAATCTTGCATGCACAAGGTTTCTTCATATCCTTTCCATAAGGCTTCAACTTCTGGGACACAAACTGAGACTTTAGCAAAGTCAACTTAAATTCTTTCCAAGTGGTTACTCCTTGCCATCCATTGATGGTTTGGTACATCCTCCACCAAGTAGCAGCACCTCTTTCAAAGCATTGAAGAGCATGCTGGGCCATATCCTTTCCGACTATAGGGTTGTTCTCCATATGATCCTCCATGTTCTGAATCCATCGGTCTATCTCCAATTGACTCATCGGTCCAGAAAATACAAGCTCATCTCCATTCATCCTCTATTGGGTTCAAGGGTTTGGGGTGAGATAAGAGAGATCAAGAGAGAGGAATGCACACAATACAAACAAAAGTTTTGAAAAGACAGATTTTGTGGTGGCTGTCGAAAAAAACATCAAACAAATGACAGCTCACAAACGTCGCATCTAACGTAGGTATATAATAGGGGTTTGGTCTTCTAGAGGTCGATGAATCTTCAACGTCTCCAAACTCTTCAAGTCTTTGTTCATGCCTCCAATGGCTTCTTCCAATCGTGCTTGTCCTGCTCAAGTTCTTTTGCCAGATCATCTCTGTTGACGCGAAGTCTCTCGCGACGTCCTTCAATATTTCTGGAGTTACGTTCCAACTGCCGGTTTCAACATCCTTGACATGATCCATGATCCTACTGTCCTTCAGTTACTGTCAAATCTCCGGTATCTCGATGTTTTGCTCCTTCATCTTGTCTACTTTCAGCTTCTGGGTCCTGAGTTCTTCACCAATTGCCTTATTGTCAAATATTGCTTCTTGTAGGTCCATCTTAACTTCCTGATGTAACACTCCAGATCCTGGTGAATACACCAGCTAAGGTTAACACTCCAACGTTTGCAGATAGATACTCCATCAGCGTTCTACCATTCAATTTTTCCATGCATCTGCACGCTTAACTCCGCATGGTGACAATAGAATAGGCGGGCAATAACACCATCGTTAGCCATGTCTATGCCCATGTTACTGCCATGAGCTTTCATTTCATGATTGATATCTCCTGTCTTAGAGTTTTCTTGACAAAACTTTGAGTTCTAATGCTCCATGTTCCGGTCCTTCTCCGATACACCTCGATCCCGGGTATTGACAGGTTTCATAGTCTGCCAAGTTCCATAAGGGGTGCCTTCCTAGGTCATACAAATCCGGAAATTCTTCAAAGCCTTCAAATTCTCCAAGTCTTCGGAGTCTTCAACAGTTGTAGTTTCCATTTACACGGTAAAATCCTCTTCATTCCAAATGGTCTTAGTTGTCCGATATCTTGTCTCCTTGGAGTGGTCTCATCAGTCAAATCTTCGAGTGGTCAAAAGGGAAAAGGGGTATGGTCTCACTAAAAAGAATTTTGAATAAGCTCAGAAGAGAAGAGAGGTAAAAAGATCTTTTTTTGAAAATGAAGTTGTAGAGAAAAATCTTTCCTATGGGCTTGTCATTTTCTAGGGTCACGTCCTACAGTCAACATGTGCTCTGATACCATCTTGTAGCGACCCGACCCGAATGGATCAAGTCTCTGTGCTTATGTGTCATCCCTGGATCAGTATGCTGACACACACAGTACTCGAAGGATTTATAACAGAGGTAAATCACATGTATAAAGTAACGTAAATACTATTACCTCAATCCAAAATATAGCGGAAGCAACAAGGTTGTGGATTCCCATCAACACCAACGGCAAAGTTGAGTATAGGAAATCGTAACCCTAACGTACCACTTACTCGTCGTCTGAAAAGTCTGCAACATGAAAAGTTGCAGCCCGAAAACGGGTCAGCACATGGAATATGCTGGCAATGTAACACATAGAGAGTAATGAAAGAATAGGCTATACTACATGCATATATGGCTGGTGGAAAGCTCTATGATTACGGTTTTTGCGAAAAGCCAATTTTTCCCTACTTCAAAGGAATAAATTTGTTTAACTATCATGGTGGTTGTTAAACATTGAGAATGGTTGACAGCATCCTCAATCCCAATTAAAAGTACTCAATAAAACCCAATAGCTTTTATTAGAGGTAACATGTTGAGATTCACAAAGATATTCAAGTACTAGATACTCAAGTTGTCCATAACCGGGGACACGGCTAATCATGATTAGTTTGTTACTCTGCAGAGGTTTGCGCACTTTTCCCCACATGACTCGATCGCCTCCGTTTGTTTTCTCGCACTGCATGGTGTTTGAGAAACGGATGACCGAGACATAGTCTTTCAGAAGCACTAGCACCTTACATGTGGGTAGACCGGTACACCTACATCCCCTACATCTGCTAGTCCACCCCGTAAGAGTTCGCACAACTTAGTCAACTATGCTAGAGCCCATAGTAGCATGTGGCTGCACACGGAAGTTTCTAGCATGAAAGATCTTATGATCCCTTTGAGCCTGGGTGGCGGTCCAAAATAAAAACAGGCAAGTCCTGATAGACATCAGGTGCCTCAATCCACCCAGATGTGTGTTTAAGTTGCCACCTTAGATAAACCATTAAAATTATCAATCTCACATCTGTCATGGATATCACTCACCCAATCCACGTCTACTAGCATAGCATAGCATAATAAGCAAACGTAGAAGTAACTCCCAAGGTTTCATAAGTAACAGGTAATAGGTACTACCTCTTCTACTTCCCATCCCACAATTTAATTAGATCCTAGCAATGCAAGTGTTTGAGGGTTTGATCTAATGCAATAAAACTGGGTAGTAGGAAAGATATGATCAAGTGTTACTTGCCTGCAATGTTGATGAAGATGATTCGCACTCAAAACTCTTGGTAGATCTAATCGTCATACTCCGGTCAATCTATCGTAGGCAAGCAATAGTAACCACACAATAAGTACTCATCTAATGCACAGGGAAAATCAAACAAGAGAACGAACCAGAAAGTTCAACTTAAGAACTCCGGTTGCAAAGAAAGAACGAGCCGAACAAACGACGAAAAACAAACGGCGGAAGAAAACAACTCGGTTCTAGCAAGTTGAATCTAGGTCAAAATTTTACTATAGCAAAAGCTTGTTCAAGTTGATTAGACGAAACGGCGGTTTCGAGATGAAACTCCAGGCGCTTGAATCACCTGATTCCGATAAACGAGCGAGAAGATAAACTAGAACGAAGATCGGATCTGAGATCGCGATCGCGGAATAAATCCGACGAGAAGAAAAAGAAGAACGGTTATACGAACAGACGTCGTTAACCGGGAAATAATCGGTGATCACGTTCGTTGAGACGAACGGTCCGAAAGAAGAACGAAAACCAATCTAGGGTTTTCGGGAAAAGAGATCGAACAAAAAACCGATCTAGAACACCGGAACGGTTTAGCGAAAAATCGGAAAGAAAACGAATCGGTAGAGAAGAAAAGAATCGGAACGGTTTATAAGAAAAACCGAACCGAGGGAAAGAAGAGACGCGGCGCGGTACCTCCGGCGAACGGCGGCGACGGCGGCGTTGACGCAGGGCGGCGGCGGCGCGGTGACGCATGGTGGCGGTGGCGGCACTAGGGCGCGGGGTTGGGCGGCGTTGGGCGCGGCGGCGATGCACAAGGGCGGCGGCGCGGGTGAGAGGCGCGGGGTGAGGCGCGGCTTGGGTGGTGCGGCGGCGCGGCGTGGGTGTGGCGGCGCGGCGTGGGGCGGCGGAGAGGAGAGGAGAGGTGTTGGTTTGATGTGTTTAGAGGGGGGGTGCTTGGGTATTTATATTGGGGAGGGGAGGGTTTTGCTTGGGGTAGGGGACAAGAAATAGACTAGGATTAGGAAACAAAAGGAAAAGATCTAGAAATAGATACGGAATAAACGAACATAGGACAAGAGTCCTACTAAGACTAGGAAAGCAAGAAGCGGCGGCTCCCTGGTGCACGCGCGCTATGGCCTCTTGGCCGGCCGGCGGCTAGTGGCTTGGGCCTTTGGCCCAAGGCGCTGCGGATTTTTTTTTTTTAAACGGTCTCGCGCGCAGAAAAATAAATAAAAGAAAATCTAAACGAACTCCAAAATTAATAAAGTAAATTTTCCCCGACTCCTAAAAATGAGCCGAACAAAATGAACTTTTCTCCGGACCTAAAAAGCAAATTTTGAAAACGCACAATTTTCCCTATCCGAATAAAATGCAAATAAAACTCCGGCAAACAAAATTTGATCTATTTATTAAATCTTCATTTTCCTAAATTTGGGAAAGTCATATTATTCCCTCTCTTATATTTTTTTGATAACGGAAAAATTATTGAAGACAAAATAAATAAATCAAATGACCCTCTTTTCAATTCGAGAAAACTCTCAAATATGAAAATAACGAAATCTCCAACTCTCTCCAAGGGTCCTTGAGTTGCGTGAAATTTCTAGGATCGACCAAAATGCAAGAAAATAAAATATGCATGATGATCTATTCCAAATTGAAAATAAATTCAAAGGGGCTTTGAATTTAATTCTTTGAAACTCCCAACTTATATTTCATATAATTTGAAGAAGTCATTTTATCTTCTCTCGTGAAAATCATTGAGTCGCATAAAGTTTCAGAATTGAAATATTTCCAAATGAAATTCAATTATTTTTCAAACACCCTTTTCATTTTTAAATGGAAGAAGTCATGTCATCTTCTCTCTAGGGTTTTGTGTTTGAAAAGCATTTGAATTCATGGAGATCAGAAAGCAAATATGAAAGTTTGGGAAAGTCCTTTTATTCCCTCTCATTTAGCTTTCAAAAGGTTTTGAATTCACTCACTTTCAGTAAATCAACCAAGCAATCAATCAAATCTATCTATTTGTTTATAACATTCCAAAATTTAGAATTTTGGGATGTTACACATGCCCGGCAGACGAAGCCGGCGGGTGATGGCTGCACCCCCTCGATTTCCTCACTTCATGCAGAGCGAGACTTCTTCGGGGCAGCCATGGTGGTGGGGAGGCCGGCGGCGCCTTTCGCGTTGGTGGTCGTCGGAGCGCGGCAGAGTGGCGGATCCAGGCAAGGTGCACAAAAGGGTGGTGGAGGTGGGTGGTGCGCCGGCTCTGAAGACGGCGGCGACGCGAGCTCAACCATGGAGGCGGCAGCGCCGAGGAGGCCCTGCCAGGAAGGAGATCCTGGCGGGCAGCGGGCGGCCGGCTGCCTCCATGGGAGTAGCGTGCGGTGATGCCTTAGAGGTGTTGGCGCCGGAGTGGTCGGAGTTGCGGGTCAGATCCGATCTGGAGGTAGTCCCCTGGTGCGGGTGAAGGCCAACGTGATGGATCTGTCCTTGCACGACATGGTTGGGTGTTGTTGTTCCTCGGCTGCGTTGAAGGTGGTGGCTTGGGTCGCATTCTCTCAGCAGTGCAGGTGGGAGAGAACCACGGCCGTGCGGCTTCGACAACAAAGTGCTGCGGTGGCAACGGTGCGAGGCATCATGGTCCATGCTGCTCAAGACCTTGGAGATGTGGAGATGCGCAACATTACGGATGAAAATCTTGTCTGGTTCTAACCAGGCCGGTGATGATGGCACCCGTGGGTGTCATTCCCCTTCCTGAAGGCGTCGTCAAGTGTGTCGCTATTTCCCTCGCCTCCTTGGTGCCGGGAGTTGTCTCTGGGCAAAGCCTTGATTCGGTGCTGGATCGGCACGATGGCGGCATCTTCCACGTCGTCCCTCTGTATTTTATTTGGAGCATCGTTCCGGGAGACATGGTGATCCTATGTTGCACTCCTCCGGTGTTCACCATTGCCCTGATCGATCTGCTCCGGCGTAATGTACGGTCATCATCGGTGAATCCAAGATGGTGCCTTCTTCGGGTCGGATCGAGTCCCACCATCCTCTTGCCACCTCCTTGGGCATTTAGGGGGGGGGGTGATGCGTCGACAAGAGAAGCTTGGCGGGATTTGCTGTTCTTCGGAGGTGATTGGCGTCGGTCGAGACGCGGTGAGGCTCTTGGTTTTTGGGTAGGATCTTTTGCATTGTAGTTGCGGTGTCGTGTGTGGCTATCCATGGACTAGCCGGATGTGGAGTTGTGCTACGCTCGTTGTTCGCAGCGAGTGGTAGTCGTCTTGTACTTGCAATTCTCTTCTTCTATAAAGCTATGGTACGCAACTTTGCGTACTCTAAAAAAAGAATTTGTAGTACGGCGCGACGTCTGCGATACGGGTGTACGGCATCTATTCCTTCATATGCCACGCGGTACTGCAAATCCGTACCGTAAATCATCATTTTAGGCACATATAACTCAAATAAAAACATCAATAAATATTAAACTTAAATGTTTTTTAACATCAGACAACACAATAATTATCTCATATACTCCGGAATAACAAATGGTTCGGCATTTACACTAAGAAATCATCTCGAATTAAAACAATTGTTTACCTCACACATGAAAACAAATAGATCAAATTAATCAATGTTGTCTAGGTTTCTGATAGGTTTGACACGGCTACCAATATTAGGGAAAATATCTGGTGCACCGGAGCTTGTGGTGCTACCGGTGCACCAAACTCGCATTGTGTTTTTAATATGTTCAAAAAAATTTGAATTTTTTTTGGCACACTCACACAACATCAATGTAGGTTGTCACAAAACTTATAGTCAAGATTCTAAACATAACTCGGGAAAGAAAATGACAAATTCAACACTGAATAGTACATAACATAATTTGGGCTTTAGATTTGGCCCATTATCACACTGATGTCAAATTTGTCATTTTTGTATCTCGAGAAGTATTTCAAATTTTTATATGGAATTTTTTGACATCATACATTGATGTTGCGTTAACGTGCTAGATTTGTTTTTCAAATTTTAAACCATTCTATGGCGTCCTGTGCACCGGTAGCACCACAAGTGCGGATGCACATGATACATTCCCACCAATATTGTCATAGAAAAACTCTAAGTTAAATCCCTCTCATCCTTGATGATCATATTGTGTAGAATTACACATGCAACCATTATGTTTGAGAGGGATTTTTTTATCTTAGAAGCGAGCAAGACCTCGAACAATGGCAAACTGAGCTTGCATCACACCAAATGCCCTATCAGTATCTTTTCGGCATGCTTCTTGTGCTTGGGAAAAATAGTTTTTTTTTGCCTACCAACTTGCTAATTGTCTTGACAAATGTTTACCATGAAGGACAAATATCGTCGACAAGATAATACCCTATGGTATAATCATGTCCATTGACCGTGTAGTTGCAAGCCGGAGCATTACTACTAGCTAGCTGCGCAAAAAGATGTCATCTGTGCAATAAGTTGATATCATTGAGGGACCCCGCCAATCCAAAGAAGCAATGCCAAATCCACAAGGCATGCGGAGCCATGGCTTCGAGCACAATAGTTGGTTTGCATTGGTACTCGGTGTACTGTCTGCCCAAGCCTTTGAACAATTCTTCCAGTTCCAATGCATACAATTCACACTCCCAAGCATGCCCGGCCATCCTCTTGCTTCGTTCATTGCCATTAATTTTTGGTATTTTCCTCCTTGGGGGCTCGGAGGTACTCGGGACCAAATACCCGAATCATTGTTTTTGCAAACACACACACATATTTGAGCGTGGTATCTTCTTAAATGCAAAGATACTCATCGGTGTAATCTGCCAGAATACCATATGCTATCACCTGCATTGCTGCCTATATTTTTTGGTATGCACTAAATCCTAGAAAATCAGCAGCATTTCTCTAGCGAGTGAAGAACCGACAAATTTGTTCGCAAGCTTCCACAATGTGAACAAAATTAGACCTACGCATTGGATAATGCCTGTGAAAGAGATGAGCTGGATAGGTCGGTGCCTCGGCAAGGTAGTCTTTCATGAGCAACTTTTATCCGAGAGCTCGGTTGCATGGAATGCAAAGCTGGCCCACCGTCAAGCTTCGGCGCCTCTTCTTCTTGCCGGCTTCAAATTTGTCGACGAGGTGCAACAAAAGAAAATGCTCGACATCGTCGTCAAAAAGCATATATTCTATGTCAGAATCATCCGACTCTGAGGACGAGGACGAACTCCAAATATCATCCATCTATGAAAAAAATTGAAACTACATCAAAATTCTCCCATCAGCCGATTTGGAGCTAAAAAGTGATGCAAAGGAGCAAATCTTACCTTTCACCAGCGAAAAACGCAGCCGTCGAAGCCGCCTTCTCCCCCCACCAGCCGAAAGCAAAGCCACCAAAGCATGTCCTTATCCATCATAGCCGACTGCCTCCTCTATTTCCCCTTGCCAAGCTTGGAATCGCGCGGACGATGGCTGCTCAATCTTGCCCGGAGCAGCCGGGTCCGCCCTAACGCAACACCAATCAAAGCTTACGCCCGGATCCATGGAGATGTGGCCGCAACCTACTATCGGCAAAAATGGTAGCTTCCACACTCGAATCTCAATGGAGAAGAGGTAGGAAAGGACGATCGAAGCTATCCACGGTGCGGAGTGGCTGGAGGTGGCTCGAGGAAGCAAGAACCGTAAGAGATTTGGAGAGGGGTCGGCAGTGGAACGTTGGGCGGGCGCGGAAATTTCCCTCCCACCAAGATTCACGTGGATAGGGGAAACCGCAAAGTAGGATAGGAAAACACAAGATTTGGCGGCCGGTGGGCGATTTTCAAAGCTTGCCCTAAAATTTTTTACGAGCCAACTAAATATACGATACCTATTCTGGCTAGTTTTCTGGCCTAGTATGGTATATCGGCAGTTATTTTGCAGGCCAGGCGATATAGCTGCTCTACTAGAGATGCTCTAGGAGCTTCTCTAGCAGATCCCCAAAAGTAATATTTGAAGCAAAAAAATTCGGTTTGAGGGATTAATCCTTAGCTAGTAGATTCCTCGCTTACACGACGTTCTCTCATCCCAATAGAAGAGCCGCCGCCTCCACCCCGATTACACTTCCTAGTTGTTGCCGCCGTCGCCTACCTCTCTGACATTCCTTCACCTTGCCGTTGCTAGAGACTAGTGGTTAAGCTAAGCCCCTGACGCGGCTTGAACTACGTCGGTATTTCCCAAAAGAGGAAGGGGTGATGCAGCACAACTACAGTAGGTATTTCCCTCAGTGATGAGACCAAGGTTATCAAACCAGTAGGAGAACCACGCAACACCACGTAAACATCTCCTGTACACAAAGAACAAATACTTGCAGCCTGACGTAAGAGAGGGGTTGTCAATCCCTCACGGGTAAAAAGATAGGTAAAATTGTGGTCGATTGGATAAATAGATCTCGCGGGAACGCGAGATAAAACAAATAAATAAAAGTTGCAGCAAGGTATTTTTGTGTTTTGTATTAATGGATCTGAAAATAAAATAAAATAAAAATAGACCTCGAAGGCAAATATAATAAAGAAGAGACCCGGGTCCATAGATTTCACTAGTGGCTTCTCTCGAGAAAAATAGCATACGGTGGGTAAACAAATTACTGTTGGGAAATTGATAGAACTTTAAATAATCATGACGATATCCAGGCAATGATCATTATATAGGCATCACGTCCAAGATTAGTAGACCGACTCTTGCCTGCATCTACTACTATTACTCCACACATCGTCCGCTATCCAGCATGCATCTAGTGTATTAAGTTCATGGAAAAATGAAGTAATGCAATAGGAATGATGACATGATGTAGACAAGATCTATTTATGTAGACATAGACCCCATCTTGTTATCCTCGATAGCAACGATACATACGTGTCGGTTCCCCTTCTGTCACTAGGATCAAGCACTATAAGATCGAACCCATCACAAAGCACCTCTTCCCATGGCAAGAAAAATCGATCTAGTTGGCCTAACTAAACCAAAGATTCGAAGAAGAAATACGAGGCTATAAATAATCATGCATATAAGAGATCAGAAGACTCAAATAACTTTCATGGATAAAAACATAGATCTGATCATAAACTCAAAGTTCATCGGATCCCAACAAATACACCGCAAAAAGAGTTACATCAAATAGATCTCCAAGAGACCATTGTATTGAGAATCAAAAGAGAGAGAGAGGAAGCCATCTAGCTACTAACTACGGACCCGTAGGTCTACAATGAACTACTCACGCATCATCGGAGAGGCACCAATGAGGATGATGAACCCCTCTATGATGGTCTCTAGATTGGATATGTGGTTTCTGGAACTTGCGGCGGCTGTAATTGATTTTCGTCAACTCCCCTAGGGTTTCTAGAATATATGGGTATTTATAGCGCAAAGATGTAGTGCGGGAGGCCACCGAGGTGGGCACAACCCACCTGGGCGCGCCTGGGCCCCCAGGCGTGCCCTGGTGGTTTGTATTCCCCTTGGAGCACCCTTCAGGTACTTTCTTGGCCCATCATGTGTCTTCTGGTACAGAAAAAATCAACAAAAAGTTTCACTGCGTTTGGACTCCGTTTGGTATTTATTTCCTGCGAAGTAAAAAAAAGAGCAAAAAAATAGCAACTGGCACTAGGCACTATGTCAATAGGTTAGTCCCAAAAATGATATAAAGTTGCTATAAAATGATTGTAAAACATCCAAGAATGATAATATAGCAGCATGGAACAATAAAAAATTATAGATACGTTGGAGACGTATCAGCATCCCCAAGCTTAATTCCTGCTCATCCACGAGTAGGTAAATGATAAAAATAGAATTTTTGATGTGGAATGCTGCCTAACATGTTCATCATATATTCTTTTCTTTGTAGTATGGACATTTGGACTTTTATATGTTCAAAGCAATAGTCTAGTTTTGACATGAAGATTTCCATACTCAAGCATATCAACAAGCAACCATGTCTTTCAAAATATCAACACTAAAGCAAGTTATCCCTAGCCCATTATGGTCAATCATTGATCCATTCATGAAATACACTCGCATATTAGCTACACCCAATGGTCAAGTACAATCATAGTGCCCCTTAGTTGGTGCTTTATAAGAGAAGATGAAGACTCAAATAAAAATAAAAATTGCATAAAGTAAAAAGAAAGGCCCTTCACAGAGGGAAGTAGAGATTTGTAGAGGTGCCAGAGCTCAAAGCGAAAAAGGTAGAGATAAAACATTTTGGGTGGCATACTTTTCCTGTCAATGAAAACGATCGAGTAGTTCCCAATACTTTCCATGCTAGATATATCATAGGCGGTTCCAAATAGAAAATATAGTTTATTCCCTTTTCCACCATACTTTCACATTCCACGGCTAACCGAATCCACGAGTGCCGTCCATACCAACACTTTCCAAGGAATTATTATTTGATAACATAAAGTAAATTCATTTTTCATTTCGGGACTGGGCATCCCTAATACTTTTGCCGTAATCTCGTGCATTAACAAGTGAATAAACACTCATCTTGAGAATAACACATCTAGCATGGAAAAACATCAACCACCCCCTACCGTTTCATGAGCGGTACGAGCACACAAAAGAGAAATTTATTTTGAAAATTAGAGATGGCACATACAAATTTGCTTAGAACGGCAAGAGAATACCACATATAGGTAGGTATGGTGGACTCATGTGGCAAAACTGGTTTAAGGATTTTGGATGCACAAGTAGTGATCATACTTAGTGCAAATGAAGGCTAGCAAAAGATTGAGAAACATCCAACCAAGAAACAAAAAATCTCATAAGCGAACATTAAGCTTAACTAACACCGAATAATGCACCACAAGTAGGATATAATTTCATTGCATAACTATTGATTTTTGTGCTTGCAAAGGGAATCACAAGCCTTAACAGCAATATTCTTACTAAAGCATAATTACTCATCAACATGACTCACATATTATATCAACATATCGGAAAACTATTACAAGGAATCAAGTTTATTTTGTCCAATGATCTTCATGAATTTTTTTATTATATCCCTCTTGAATATCTATCACTTTGGGACTAATTTCATATGTTTCTTTTGATAGCCCAAACAAATCTAAGTGAAGAACATGAGCATAAATTTTCTTCTCTCAAAATAATTTAAGTGAAGCAAGAGAGAATTTCTTAAAAAAATTACTAACTCTCAAATAAATCAAAGTGAAGCATGAGGGAATTTCTTGAAAAATATTAAAGCACACCGTGATCAAAAAGATATAAGTGAAGCACTAGAGCAATTCCATAGCTCATAAAGATTTAAGTGAAGCATAGAGAGCAATTCTAACAAGTCATAGCATAATTTTGGCCCCCTCAAATAGGTGTGTCCAGCAAGGATAGATGACTTAAAACAAAAAGAAAAACAAGTAAAGCCTCATATCGTACAAGACGCTCCAAGCAAAACTCATGATATGTGACGAATAAAAAATATAGCTCCAAGTAAAATATCGATGGTCGTTAGAAGAAAGAGGGGATGCCACTCGGGCATCCCCAAGCTTAGTTTCTTGCTTATATTTTAGATAATAGGTTGGGTTTCCATGGAGCATCCCCATGCTTAGGCTCTTCTTACTCCTTATTCCTTCATCCATCATGATCTCACCCAAAACTTGAAAACTTCAGTCACACAAAACTCAACAAAACCTTCGTGAGATCCGTTAGTATAACAAAGAAATTCACTACAATAAGTACTGTTGAAAACCCATTCATATTTAATTTTTGCATTATATCTACTGTATTACAACTTTAATATAGCTTATACCCTCCAATACAAACCATAGATTCATCGAAATAAGCACACAACGCAAAGAAAAAAGAATCTATCAAAAACAGAACAGTCTGTAGTAATCAGGGAACTTTGTATGCTACTGTAACTCCAAAAATTATGACAAATTAGGACAACGTGGGCAATTTGTATATCAATCTCGTGTAAAGAAATTCATAGAAAATGCACGTTTCTATGATTTATGAAAATTATTTTCCTGAGCACAAAAGTTTTTGTTTTTCAATAAGATCAAATCAACTATCAACCAACATGATCCCAAAGGCTTTGCTTGGCACAAACACTAATTAAAACAAAAAACACAATAATAACAGTAGCATAATTGTGCAAACACTCAAGAATAGAAAGAAAAAGTCAAAAATAAATTTTATTCATTGGGTTGCCTCCCAACAAGCGCTATCGTTTTATGCCCCTAGCTAGGCATAAGATTTAAATGATGCTCAAATGAAAGATAGTAATTGAAACATGAAGAGAGCATCATGTAACGGGTGAAAAACACATTTAATTCTAACATACTTCCTATTCATAGGAATTTTATAAGCAAACAAATTATCAAGACAAGAAATTTCTAGCATATGCAAGGTAGAAGATGTTGGGAAACGTAGCATGCAATTTCAAAAAAATTCCTACGCTCACGCAAGATCTATCTAGGAGATGCATATCAACGAGACGGGGAGAGTGTGTCCATGTACCCTCGTAGACCGAAAGCAGAAGCCTTAGCTTAACGCGGTTGATGTAGTCGAACGTCTTCTCGATTCAACCGATCAAGCATCGAACGTACGGTACCTCCGAGTTCTGCACACGTTCAGCTCGATGACGTCCCTCGAACTGTTGATCCAGTAGAGGGTCGAAGGAGTAGATGAGTTTCGTCAGCACGACGGCGTGGTGACTATGATGGTGATGTGATCCGCGTAGGGCTTCGCCTAAGCACTACGACAATATGGCTGGAGGAGTAAACGGTGGAGGGGGGCACCACACACGGCTAAGAACAATTGATGTGTCTTGTGGTGCCCCCCGCCCCCATATATAAAGGAGGAAGAGAGTGTAGGAGCGCTGGCCTAGGGCGCGCCCAAGTGGGGGGAGTCCTTCTAGGACTCCTAGTCCTAGTCCCCCTTCCTTTCCAACGGAAGGGGAAAGAGGGAAGTAGAGGGAGAGGGAAAGGGAGAAGGCAAGGGGGCCACGCCCCCTCCCCTTGTCCAATTCGGACTCCCCATGGGGGGGGGGGCGTGCCACCTCCTTGTGGCCTGCCTTGCTTCTCCCCTATGGCCCATAAGGCCCATTACTTCCCCCGGGGGGTTCCGGTAACCCCTCGGTACTCTGATAAATTCCCGAAACGCTCCGGAACCATTCCGGTGTCTGAATACCACCTTCCAATACATCAAACTTTACCTCTTGACCATTTTGAGACTCCTTGTCATGTCCGTGATCTTATCCGGGACTCCGAACAACCTTAGGTCACCAAAACACATAACTCATATAACACATATCGTCATCGAACATTAAGCGTGCGGACCCTATGGGTTCGAGAACTATGTAGACATGATCGAGACACCTCTCCGGTCAATAGCCAATAGCGGAAACTGGATGCTCATATTGGTTCCCACATATTCTATGAAGATCTTTATAGGTCGAACCACAATGTCAACATACGTTTTTCCCTTTGTCATCGGTATTCTACTTGCCCGAGATTCGATCATCATACCTAGTTCAATCTCGTTACCGGCAAGTCTCTTTACTCGTTCCGTAGTGCATCATCCCACAACTAACTCATTAGTCACATTGCTTGCAAGGCTTCATATGATGTGCATTACCGAGAGGGCCCAGAGATACCTCTCCAAAACTCGGAGTGATAAATTCTAATCTCGATCTATGCCAACCCAACAAACACCTTCGGAGATACCTGTAGAGCATATTTATAATCACCCAGTTACGTTGTGACGTTTGATAGCACACAAGACATTCCTCCGGTGTCCGGGAGTTGCATAATATCATAGTCGGAGGAATATATATTTGACATGAAGAAAGCAGTAGCAATAAAACTGAACTATCATTATGCTAAGCTAACGGATGGGTCTTTTCCATCACATCATTCTCCTAATGATGTGATCCCATTCATCAAATGACAACACATGTCCATGGCTAGGAAACTTAACCATATTTGATCAATGAGCTAGTCAAGTAGAGGCACACTAGGAACACAGTGTTTTGTCTATGTATTCACACATGTATCAAGTTTCCAGTTAATACAATTATAGCATGAATAATAAACATTTATCATGAATAAGGAAATATAAAATAACAACTTTATTATTGCCTCTAGCGCATATTTCCTTCTGTCTCCCACTCGCACTAGAGTCAATAATCTAGATTACATTGTAATGAATCTAACACCCATGGAGTCTTGGTGCTGATCATGTTTTGCTCATGGAAGAGGCTTAGTCAACGGGTCTGCCATAGTCAGATCCGTATGTATTTTGAAAATCTCTATGTCTCCCTCCTTGACCAAATCTCGGACGGAGTTGAAGCGTCTCTTGATGTGTTTGGTCTTTTTGTGAAATCTGGATTCCTTCGCCAAGGCAATTGCTCTAGTATTGTCACAAAAAAATTTCATTGGACCCGATGCACTGGTATCACACCTAGACCGGATATGAACTCTTTCATCCAGACTTCTTCATTTGCTGCTTCCGAAGCAGCTATGTACTCCGCTTCACACGTAGATCCCGCCACGATGCTCTGCTTGGAACTGCACCAACTGGCAGCTCCACCATCGAATAAAAATATGTATCTGATTTGTGACTTATAGTCATCCGGATCAGGGTCAAAGCTAGCGTTGACGTAACCACTTATGACAAGCTGTTTGTTACCTCCATAAACGAGAAACATATCCTTAGTGAAGGAAATATGCCCTAGAGGCAATAATAAAGTTATTATTTATTTCCTTATTTCATGATAAATGTTTATTATTCATGCTAGAATTGTATTAACCGGAAACATAATACATGTGTGAATACATAGACAAACAAAGTGTCACTAGTATGCCTCTACTTGACTAGCTCGTTAATCAAAGATGGTTATGTTTCCTAACCATGAACAATGAGTTGTTATTTGATTAACGAGGTCACATCATTAGTTGAATGATCTGATTGACATGACCCATTTCATTAGCTTAGCACCCGATCGTTTAGTATGTTGCTATTGCTTTTCTTCATGACTTATATATGTTCCTATAACTATGAGATTATGCAACTCCCGTTTGCCGGAGGAACACTTTGGGTGCTACCAAACGTCACAACGTAACTGGGTGATTATAAAGGAGCATTACAGGTGTCTCCAAAGGTAGATGTTGGGTTGGCGTATTTCGAGATTAGGATTTGTCACTCCGATTGTCGGAGAGGTATCTCTGGGCCCTCTCGGTAATGCACATCACATAAGCCTTGCAAGCACTGCAACTAAGATGTTAGTTGTGAGATGATGTATTACAGAACGAGTAAAGAGACTTGCCAGTAACGAGATTGAACTAGGTATTGGATACCGACGATCGAATCTCGGGCAAGTAACATACCGATGACAAAGGGAACGACGTATGTTGTTATGCGGTCTGACCGATAAAGATCTTCGTAGAATATGTAGGAGCCAATATGGGCATCCAGGTCCCGCTATTGGTTATTGACCGGAGACGTGTCTCGGTCATGTCTACATTGTTCTCGAACCCGTAGGGTCCGCACGCTTAAGGTTTCGATGACAGTTATATTATGAGTTTATGAGTTTTGATGTACCGAAGGAGTTCGGAGTCCCGGATGAGATCGGGGACATGACGAGGAGTCTCGAAATGGTCGAGACGTAAAGATCGATATATTGGACGACTATATTCGGAGTTCGGAAAGGTTCCGAGTCATTCGGGTATTTATCGGAGTACCGGAGAGTTACGGGAATTCGCCGCGGAGAAGTATTGGACCTTATTGGGCCCTGCGGGAAAGAGAGAGGGGCTGCCTAGGGCAGGCCGCGCGCCCCCCCAAGGCCTAGTCCGAATTGGACTAGGGGGAGGGGCCGCACCCCCTCCTTCCTTCCCTTCTCTCTTCCCCTTCCTAGTCTCCTACTCCTACTACATGGAAGGATCCCTAGTTGGACTAGGAAAGGGGGAATCCTACTCCCGGTGGGAGTAGGACTCCCCTATGGCGCGCCTCCTCCCTAGGCCGGCCTCCTCCTCCCTCCCTCCTTTATATACGGGGGCGAGGGGGCACCTCTAGACACACAAGTTGACACAAGTTGATCCACGTGATCTGTTCTTTAGCCGTGTGCGGTGCCCCCTGCCACCATATTCCTCGATAATATTGTAGCAGAGTTTAGGCGAAGCCCTGCTGCTGTAGTTCATCAAGATCCTCACCACGCCGTCGTGCTGACGGAACTCTTCCCCGACACTTTGCTGGATCGGAGTCCGGGGATCGTCATCGAGCTGAACGTGTGCTCGAACTCGGAGGTGCCGTAGTTTCGGTGCTTGATCGGTTGGATCATGAAGACGTACGACTACTTCCTCTACGTCGTGTCATCGCTTCCGCAGTCGGTCTGCGTAGGGTACGTAGACAATACTCTTCCCCTCGTTGCTATGCATCACATGATCTTGCGTGTGCGTAGGAATTTTTTTGAAATTACTACGAAACCCAACAGTGGTATCAGAGCCTAGGTTATTTATGTTGATGTTATATGCACGAGTAGAACACAAGTGAGTTGTGGACGATACAAGTCATACTGCCTACCAGCATGTCATACTTTGGTTCGGCGGTATTGTTGGACGAGACGACCCGGACCAACCTTACGCGTACGCTTACGCGAGACCGGTTCCCTCGACGTGCTTTGCACAGAGATGGCTTGCGGGCGACTGCCTCTCCAACTTTAGTTGAACCAAGTATGGCTACGCCCGGTCCTTGCGAAGGTTAAAACGGAGTCTATTTGACAAACTATCGTTGTGGTTTTGATGCGTAGGTGAGATTGGTTCTTACTTAAGCCCGTAGCAGCCACGTAAAACATGCAACAACAAAGTAGAGGACGTCTAACTTGTTTTTGCAGGGCATGTTGTGATGTGATATGGTCAAGGCATGATACTGAATTTTATTGTATGAGATGATCATGTTTTGTAACCAAGTTATCGGCAACTGGCAGGAGCCATATGGTTGTCGCTTTATTGTATGCAATGCAATCGCGATGTAATGCTTTACTTTATTACTAAACGGTAGTGATAGTCGTGGAAGCATAAGATTGGCGAGACGACAACGATGCTACGATGGAGATCAAGGTGTCGCGCCGGTGACGATGGTGATCATGACGGTGCTTCGGAGATGGAGATCACAAGCACAAGATAATGATGGCCATATCATATCACTTATATTGATTGCATGTGATGTTTATCTTTTTATGCATCTTATCTTGCTTTGATTGACGGTAGCATTATAAGATGATCTCTCACTAAATTATCAAGAAGTGTTCTCCCTGAGTATGCACCGTTGCAAAAGTTCTTCGTGCTGAGACACCACGTGATGATCGGGTGTGATTGGCTCTACGTTCAAATACAACGGGTGCAAAACAGTTGCGCATGCAGAATACTCAGGTTAAACTTGACGAGCCTAGCATATGCAGATATGGCCTCGGAACACGGAGACCGAAAGGTCGAGCGTGAATCATATAGTAGATATGATCAACATAATGATGTTCACCGATGAAACTACTCCATCTCACGTGATGATCGGACATGGTTTAGTTGATTTGGATCACGTGATCACTTAGAGGATTAGAGGGATGTCTATCTAAGTGGGAGTTCTTTAATAATATGATTAATTGAACTTAAAATTTATCATGAACTTAGTCCCTGATAGTATCTTGCTTGTTTATGTTGATTGTAGATAGATGGCTCGTGCTGTTGTTCCGTTAAATTTTAATGCGTTCCTTGAGAAAGCAAAGTTGAAAGATGATGGTAGCAATTACACGGACTGGGTCCGTAACTTGAGGATTATCCTCATTGCTGCACAGAAGAATTACGTCCGGGTGAAATCGGGATTTTACCGGAACCCCCCGGGAGCCATATGGGCCATCATGGGCCTTAGTGGAAAGGAGAAAGGGGCAGCCCAAGGGGGCTGCGCGCCTCCCCCCTTCCCCTAGTCCTAGTAGGACTAGGAGAGGTGGCCGGCCACCCCTCTCCCTCTTTCCCCCTTGGGAATCCTAGTTGGAATAGGATTGGGGGGGAGTCCTACTCCCGGTAGGAGTAGGACTCCTCCTGCGCCACCTCCTCCTGGCCGGCGCCTCCTCCCCCCTTGGCTCCTTTATATACGGAGGCAGGGGCACCTCTAAACACACAAGTTGACACAAGTTGATCCACGTGATCGATTCCTTAGCCGTGTGCGGTGCCCCCTGCCACCATATTCCTCGATAATACTGTAGCGGAGTTTAGGCGAAGCCCTGCTGCTGTAGTTCATCAAGATCGTCACCACGCCATCGTGCTGACGAAACTCTTCCCCGACACTTTGCTGGATCGGAGTCCGGGGATCGTCATCGAGCTGAACGTGTGCTCGAACTCGGAGGTGCCGTAGTTTCGGTGCTTGATCGGTTGGATCGTGAAGACGTACGACTACTTCCTCTACGTCGTGTCATTGCTTCCGCAGTCGGTCTGCGTTGGGTACGTAGACAACACTCTCCTCTCGTTGCTATGCATCACATGATCCTGTGTGCGCGTAGGAAATTTTTTGAAATTACTACGAAACCCAACAGTGGCATCCGAGCCTAGGTTAATGATGTTGATGTTATATGCACGAATAGAACACAAGTGAGTTGTGGACGATACAAGTCATACTGCCTACCAGCATGTCATATTTTGGTTCAGCGGTATTGTTGGACGAGACGACCCAGACCAACCTTACGCGTACGCTTACGCGAGACCGGTTCCCTCGACGTGCTTTGCACAGAGATGGCTTGCGGGCGACTGCCTCTCCAACTTTAGTTGAACCAAGTATGGCTACGCCCGGTCCTTGCGAAGGTTAAAACGGAGTCTATTTGACAAACTATCGTTGTGGTTTTGATGCGTAGGTGAGATTGGTTCTTACTTAAGCCCGTAGCAGCCACGTAAAACATGCAACAACAAAGTAGAGGACGTCTAACTTGTTTTTGCAGGGCATGTTGTGATGTGATATGGTCAAGGCATGATGCTGAATTTTATTGTATGAGATGATCATGTTTTGTAACCGAGTTATCGGCAACTGGCAGGAGCCATATGGTTGTCGCTTTATTGTATGCAATGCAATCGCGATGTAATGCTTTACTTTATTACTAAACGGTAGTGATAGTCGTGGAAGCATAAGATTGGCGAGACGACAACGATGCTACGATGAAGATCAAGGTGTCGCGCCGGTGACGATGGTGATCATGACGGTGCTTCGGAGATGGAGATCACAAGCACAAGATGATGATGGCCATATCATATCACTTATATTGATTGCATGTGATGTTTATTTTTTTATGCATCTTATCTTGCTTTGATTGACGGTAGCATTATAAGATGATCTCTCACTAAATTATCAAGAAGTGTTCTCCCTGAGTATGCACCGTTGCCAAAGTTCGTCGTGCCCAGACACCACGTGATGATCGGGTGTGATAAGCTCTACGTCCATCTACAACGGGTGCAAGCCAGTTTTGCACACGCAGAATACTCAGGTTAAACTTGACGAGCCTAGCATATGCAGATATGGCCTCGGAACACGGAGACCGAAAGGTCGAGCGTGAATCATATAGTAGATATGATCAACATAACGATGTTCACCATTGAAAACTACTCCATCTCACGTGATGATCGGTTATGGTTTAGTTGATTTGGATCACGTGATCACTTAGAGGATTAGAGGGATGTCTATCTAAGTGGGAGTTCTTTAGTAATATGATTAATTGAACTTAAATTTATCATGAACTTAGTCCTGATAGTATTTTGCAAATTATGTTGTAAAATCAACAGCTTGCGTTGTTGCTTTCATATGTTTATTTTGATATGTTCCTAGAGAAAATTGTGTTGAAAAATGTTAGTAGCAATGATGCGGATTTGATCCGCGATCTGAGGTTTATCCTCATTGCTGCACAGAAGAATTATGTCCTTGAAGCACCGCTAGGTGACGGACCTATTGCAGGAGCAGATGCAGACGTTATGAACGTTTGGCTAGCTCAATATGATGACTACTTGATAGTTTAAGTGCACCATGCTTAACGGCTTAGAATCGGGACTTCAAAGATGTTTGAACATCATGGACCATATGAGATGTTCCAGTAATTGAAGTTAATATTTCAAGCAAATACCCGAGTTGAGAGATATGAAGTCTCCAACAAGTTCTATAGCTAAAAGATGGAGGAGAATCGCTCAACTAGTGAGCATGTGCTCAGATTGTCTGGGTACTTCAATTGCTTGAATCAAGTGGGAGTTAATCTTCCAGATAAGATAGTGATTGACACAATTCTCTAGTCACCATCACTAAGTTACTGAACTTCATGATGAACTATAGCATGCAAGGGATGACGAAAACGATTCCCGAGCTCTTCGTGATATTGAAATCGACGAAGGTAGAAATCAAGAAAGAGCATCAAGTGTTGATGATTGACAAGACCACTAGTTTCAAGAAAAGGGCAAAGGGAAGAAGGGGAACTTCAAGAAGAACAGCAAGCAAGTTGCTGCTCAAGTGAAGAAGCCCAAGTCTGGTCCTAAGCCTGAGACTAAGTGCTTCTACTGCAAAGGGACTGGTCACTGGAAGCGGATCTACCCCAACTGATTGGCGGAAAAGAAGGATGGCAAAGTGAACATAAGTATATTTGATATACATGTTATTGATGTGTACTTTACTAGTGTTTATAGCAACCCCTCAGTATTTGATACTAGTTCAGTTGCTAAGATTAGTAACTCAAAACGGGAGTTGCAGAATAAACAGAGACTAGTTAAGGGTGAAGTGACGATGTATGTTGGAAGTGGTTCCAAGATTGATATGATCATCGTCGCACACTTCCTATACTTTCGGGATTAGTGTTGAACCTGAATAAGTCTTATTTGGTGTTGGCGTTGAGCATGAATATGATTTGATCATGTTTATTGTAATACGGTTATTCATTTAAGTAAGAGAATAAATTGTTGTTCTGTTTACATGAATGAAACCTTATATGGTTACACACCCAATGAAAATAGTTCGTTGGATCTCGATCATAGTGATACACATAATCATAATATTGAAACCAAAAGATGCAAAGTTAATAATGATAAGTGCAACTTGTTTGTAGCACTGCCATTTAGGTCATATTGGTGTAAAGCGCATGAAGAAACTCCATACTGATGGGCTTTTGGAATCACTTGATTATGAATCAGTTGATGCTTGCGAACCATGCCTCATGGGCAAGATGACTAAGACTCTGTTCTTCGGAACAATGGAGCGAGCAATAGATTTGTTGAAAATCATACATACTGATGTATGTAGTCCGATGAATATTGAGGCTCGCGACAGGTATCATTATTTTCTGATCTTCACAGATGATTTGAGCAGATATGAGTATATCTACTTGATGAAACATAAGTCTGAAACATTTGAAAAGTTCAAAGAATTTCAGAGTGAAGTGAAAAATCATCGTAACAAGAAAATAAAGTTTTTACGATCTGATCGTAGAGAAGAGTATTTGAGTTACGAGTTTGGCCTTCAGTTAAAAACAATGTGAAATAGTTTCACTACTCATGCCACCTAGAACACCACAATATAATGGTGTGTCCGAACGTCATAACCGTACTTTATTAGATATGGTGCGATCTATGATGTGTCTTTCCGATCTACCACTATCGTTTTGGGGTTATGCATTAGAGACAGCTGCATTCACGTTAAATAGGGCACCATCTAAATCCGTTGAGATGACACCGTGTGAACTATGGTTTGGCAAGAAACCTAAGCCGTCGTTTCTTAAATTTGGGGTTGCGATGCTTATATGAAAAAGTTTCATCCTGATAAGCTCAAACTCAAATCGGAGAAGTGCGTCTTCATAGGATATCCAAAGGAAACTATTGGATACACCTTCTATCACAGATCCGAAAGGCAAGACTTTTTGTTGCTAAATTCGGAAACTTTCTGGAGAAGGAGTTTCTCTCGAAAGAAGTGAGTGGGAGGAAAGTAGAACTTGACGAGGTAACTGTACCTGCTCCCTTATTGGAAAGTAGTACATCACAGAAAACTGTTTCTGTGACACCTACACCAGTTAGTGAGGAAGCTAATGATGATGATCATGAAACTTCAGAACAAGACACTACTGAACCTCGTAGATCAACCAGAGTAAGATCCGCGCCAGAGTGGTACGATAATCCTTTTCTGGAAGTCATGCTACTAGATCATGATGAACCTACAAACTATGAAGAAGCGATGGTGAGCCCAGATTCCGCAAAATGGCTTGAAGCCATGAAATCTGAGATGGGATCCATGTATGAGAACAAAGTTTGGACTTTGGTTGACTTGCCCGATGATCGGCAAGCAATTGAGAATAAATGGATATTCAAGATGAAGACGGACGCTGATAGTAGTGTTACTATCTACAAAGCTAGAATTGTTGCAAAAGGTTTTTCGACAAGTTCAAGGTGTTGACTACGATGAGAGCTTCTCACTCGTATCTATGCTTGAGTCTGTCTGAATCATGTTAGTAATTGCCGCATTTTATGAAATCTGGCAAATGGATAAACAAAACTGCATTCCTTAATGGATTTATTAAAGAAGAGTTGTATATGATGCAACAGAAGGTTTTGTCAATCCGAAAGGTACTAACAAAATGTGCAAGCTCCAGTGATCCATCTATGGACTGGTGCAAGAATCTCGGAGTTGGAATATACGCTTTGATGAGTTGATCAAAGCATATAGTTTTATACAGACTTGCGATGAAGCCTGTATTTACAAGAAAGTGAGTGGGAGCACTACAGCATTTCTGATAAAGTATATGTGAATGACATATTGTTGATCGGAAATAATGTAGAATTATTCTGTAAAGCATAAAGGAGTGTTTGAAAGGAGTTTTTTCAAATAAAGACTTCGGTAAAGCTGCTTACATATTGAGTATCAAGATTTATAGAGATAGATCAAGACGCTTGATAAGTTTTTCCAATGAGTACATACCTTTACAAGATTTTGAAGTAGTTCAAAATGGAACAGTCAAAGAAAGAGTTCTTGCCTGTGTTACAAGGTGTGAAGTTGAGTAAGACTCAAAGCCCGACCACGGCAGAAAATAGAAAGAGAATGAAAGTCATTCCCTATGCCTCAGTCATAGGTTCTATAAAGTATGCCATGCTGTATACCAGATCTATTGTATGCCCTACCACTGAGTTTGGCAAGGGAGTACAATAGTGATCTAGGAGTAGATCACTGGACAGCGGTCAAAATTATCCTTAGTGAAATAAGGATATGTTTCTCGATTATGGAAGTGGAAAAAGGTTCGTCGTAAAAGGTTACGCCGATGCAAGTTTGACACTAATCTAGATGACTCTAAGTCTCGGTCTAGATACATACTGAAAGTGGGAGCAATTAGCTAGAGTAGCTCCATGCAGAGCATTGTTGACATAGAAATTTGCAAAATACATGTGGATCTGAATGTGGCAGACCCGTTGACTAAGATTCTCTCACAAGCAAAACATGATCACACCTTAGTACTCCTTGGGTGTTAATCACATAGCGATGTGAACTAGATTACTGAATCTAGTAAACCCTTTGGGTGTTGGTCACATAGCGATGTGAACTATGGGTGTTAATCACATGATGATGTGAACTATCGATGTTAATCACATGGTGATGTGATCTAGATTATTGACTCTAGTGCAAGTGGGAGACTGAAGGAAATATGCCCTAGAGGCAATAATAAAGTTATTATTTATTTCCTTATTTCATGATAAATATTTATTATTCATGCTAGAATTGTATTAACCGGAAACATAATACATGTGTGAATACATAGACAAACAAAGTGTCACTAGTATGCCTCTACTTGACTAGCTCGTTAATCAAAGATGGTTATGTTTCCTAACCATGAACAATGAGTTGTTATTTGATTAACGAGGTCACATCATTAGTTGAATGATCTGATTGACATGACCCATTTCATTAGCTTAGCACCCGATCGTTTAGTATGTTGCTATTGCTTTTCTTCATGACTTATACATGTTCCTATAACTATGAGATTATGCAACTCCCGTTTGCCGGAGGAACACTTTGGGTGCTACCAAACGTCACAACGTAACTGGGTGATTATAAAGGAGCATTACAGGTGTCTCCAAAGGTAGATGTTGGGTTGGCGTATTTCGAGATTAGGATTTGTCACTCCGATTGTCGGAGAGGTATCTCTGGGCCCTCTCGGTAATGCACATCACATAAGCCTTGCAAGCACTGCAACTAAGATGTTAGTTGTGAGATGATGTATTACAGAACGAGTAAAGAGACTTGCCAGTAACGAGATTGAACTAGGTATTGGATACCGACGATCGAATCTCGGGCAAGTAACATACCGATGACAAAGGGAACAACGTATGTTGGTATGCGGTCTGACCGATAAAGATCTTCGTAGAATATGTAGGAGCCAATATGGGCATCCAGGTCCCGCTATTGGTTATTGACCGGAGACGTGTCTCGGTCATGTCTACATTGTTCTCGAACCCGTAGGGTCCGCACGCTTAAGGTTTCGATGACAGTTATATTATGAGTTTATGAGTTTTGATGTACCGAAGGAGTTCGGAGTCCCGGATGAGATCGGGGACATGACGAGGAGTCTCGAAATGGTCGAGACGTAAAGATCGATATATTGGACGACTATATTCGGAGTTCGGAAAGGTTCCGAGTCATTCGGGTATTTATCGGAGTACCGGAGAGTTACGGGAATTCGCCGGGGAGAAGTATTGGACCTTATTGGGCCCTGCGGGAAAGAGAGAGGGGCTGCCTAGGGCAGGCCGCGCGCCCCCCCAAGGCCTAGTCCGAATTGGACTAGGGGGAGGGGCCGCACCCCCTCCTTCCTTCCCTTCTCTCTTCCCCTTCCTAGTCTCCTACTCCTACTACATGGAAGGATCCCTAGTTGGACTAGGAAAGGGGGAATCCTACTCCCGGTGGGAGTAGGACTCCCCTATGGCGCGCCTCCTCCCTAGGCCGGCCTCCTCCTCCCTCCCTCTTTTATATACGGGGGCGAGGGGGCACCTCTAGACACACAAGTTGACACAAGTTGATCCACGTGATCTGTTCTTTAGCCGTGTGCGGTGCCCCCTGCCACCATATTCCTCGATAATATTGTAGCAGAGTTTAGGCGAAGCCCTGCTGCTGTAGTTCATCAAGATCGTCACCACGCCGTCGTGCTGACGGAACTCTTCCCCGACACTTTGCTGGATCGGAGTCCGGGGATCGTCATCGAGCTGAACGTGTGCTCGAACTCGGAGGTGCCGTAGTTTCGGTGCTTGATCGGTTGGATCGTGAAGACGTACGACTACTTCCTCTACGTCGTGTCATCGCTTCCGCAGTCGGTCTGCGTAGGGTACGTAGACAATACTCTTCCCCTCGTTGCTATGCATCACATGATCTTGCGTGTGCGTAGGAAATTTTTTGAAATTACTACGAAACCCAACACTTAGTCCTTTTTAGGTACTTCAGGATGTTCAGGATGTCCACTGATCCACTCCTGGATTACTTTGGTACCTCCCTGCTAAACTTATAGCAAGGCACACATCAGGTCTGGTACACAACATAGCATACATGATAGAACCTATGGCTGAGGCATAGGGAATGACTTTCATTTTCTCTCTATCTTCTGCAGTGGTCGGGCATTGAGTCTGGCTCAACTTCACACCTTATAACACATGCAAGAACCCTTTCTTTGACTGATCCATTTTGAACTTCTTCAAAACTTTATCAAGGTATGTACTTTGTGAAAGTCCTATCAAGCGTCTTGATCTATCTCTATAGATCTTGATGCCCAATATATAAGCAGCTTCACTGAGGTCTTTCATTGAAAAACTCTTATTCAAGTGTCCTTTTATGCTATCCAGAAATTCTATACCATTTCCAATCAACAATATGTCATCCACATATAATATTAGAAATGCTATAGAGCTCCCACTCACTTTCTTGTAAATACACACTACTGCAGGTTGCTGCTAACGCGACACTACGATCTGAGACCCTTCGAAGAAACTGTGTGCGATGCAATAATCGCAATCCGTGGTGTAAAAAACCCTCAAAAAAGGTGCAAAACATTTGCGATGACAGCTGCATCAAACACGGTTCAAATTTTAGTTGGGTGTGCGAATCAAGGCATATAGTTGATCCATACAAACTGTTTGCGATTAGATAGAATAATAGAAACGG
Source organism: Triticum dicoccoides (assembly GCF_002162155.2). Lineage (NCBI taxonomy): Eukaryota > Viridiplantae > Streptophyta > Magnoliopsida > Poales > Poaceae > Triticum > Triticum dicoccoides. Next base: position 484,235,338 of record NC_041381.1, on the reverse strand, counting down.
GCAGCCATATCAATGTGTGTGCAATATACGACATAAAGTTCGCTCTGATGAACTATTTGCTATTAGGGAAAGCAACAGAAATGGTCAGGCATATCAAGGTGTGTGATATACGGCATACAGTTCAGTCGAATGAAATGTTTTCGATTAGGGAAGAGAATAAAAATGGTTCAACTTAACAAGATGTGTGTGATACGAGGCAAAAAGGCCCGAAGGTTAATTCGAGAACAAGTACACAAAGGTTAATTTGACATACATGACTTATAAGTTTCACAGAAATCATATCACTATTTTCGGAAAACATTTAATTGCATTGAATGTATAAAGTGCTCCGTCCTATAAGTTGAATAACCTCGAGGTCCATGTTTTGGAAACATGTCGTAAAGTAATGGGATAGACCTTCATTCAAGACAATCAACATGTGTTCAATTTTTTTTATCAAAAAGTAACGAGATACACCTTCTTCAAGCCAATCAACATGTGTAGAAAAAACAAAAAATGTAGGATCCCTCTTTGCAAGGAACTTGTCCTCGGCAAGGAACTGCTCCATAGTTTGGATGGAGCTCTCCACTGAGACCGGATCGTCCGTGTACACCACCGAGAGGGCCTTACCCCTCACGTGGGTGTCCACTATGTGATGCGTGGTGAACTGCCTGCCGTTGTCGTCGTCGGCCGCTGGGAGCGCCATTGGAGCCACGGGGATCGCCACTGGAACCGCTGGATGTCCTCTCTGCATGAGTCACCATGGTTGTGCTTATTGTGTCATGCGCCGGCCCCAAACACTGGCAACACAACTTATAAATTGACGCATTGAGTACTAGTTACAGTGATGCATATAATTAAGCAAAGGGATCACACATGTCTGTATTGACTGGAACGAGAATGCAATAGCACAATAAGAATTAAGGCCACGATGATGCGATTGCAGTGGTGGTTACATGAGGCAAGAAGAAAGATGCATCCATCAACATAAAACCTCCTCCTCCTCAACTCAGTGCACCGGGCCACCGACCGGCGGCTAAGGAGCGGCAGCTTTTGTGGCGAGGTCAAGGGGCTTCTCAGCAAAGGCATCCAAGGCTTCCAGCCGGTTGAAGAAGGCCAATGTCGTAGCATCCTCACTGGCCTTGTAGATAACTATGTACACAATTTTCTCGTACACGTGGATGTGTAGGTCGATGAATTCTTGCAAGGCGAGGCGCCTCGCGGTGAGCGTGACCTCCAGGTGGACATTCTTCGTGGCGTCGGCAGGCAGTCGCAGGGCCACCAGTGCTTGAAAGAGGGTTTGACCATGGAGGCTGATTAGGGTGGCAGGCAATGAGGAGCCCGGGCGCGCTGGCTGGAGGAGTACAGTGATGTCGTCCGCAAGCTTGTTGACGACGTTGAACTTGTTGGTGGTGGCAATGATCATCTAGTCCAACTGAGAGTCGTAGTTTCATCGACAACGTCCATCCACCAGCTGGTCGCCAACACCGTCTGGAGACGATCCTCGGTGCCATGCCGCAGGCCGGCATCATGGACCGTCTGGCACAGCCGCTAGCCGCTTGCGCGCATCGCCGCCATGGGTCTAGAGTGAGCACTTTTGCACTTAGTGTAGGTGCTTAGGCAAATGCTTAGGTGCGTACGATGTGGTAGATGCATTGGAATGGAGGGGTGTCGGTGTCAAAACCGGTGGATCTCGGGTAGGGGGTCCCGAACTGTGTGTCTAAGGTTTATGGTAACAGGAGGCGGGGGACACAATGTTTACCCAGGTTCGGGCCCTCTCTATGGAGGTAATACCCTACTTCGTGCTTGATTGATCTTGATGAATATGAGTATTACAAGAGTTGATCTACCACGAGATCGTAATGGCTAAACCCTAGAAGCCTAGCCTATGATTATGATTGTTCTCTTCCTACGGACTAAACCCTCTAGTTTATATAGACACCGGAGGGGGCTAGGGTTACACAAAGTCGGTTACAGAGAAAGGAATCTACATATCCGAATTGCCAAGATTGCCATCCACGCAAAGGAGAGTCCCATCCGGACACGGGAAGAGGTCTTCTATCTTGTATCTTCATAGCCCAACAGTCCGACATATCTATATAGTCCGGCTATCCGAGGACCCCTTAATCCAGGACTCCCTCAGTAGCCCCTGAACCAGGCTTCAATGACGATGAGTCCGACGCGCAGATTGTCTTCAGCATTGCAAGGCGGGTTCCTTCTCCTAATACTTCAAAGTAGATCTTGAACACAAGAATCATGTCCGGCTCTGCAAAATAAATTCGACATACCACCATAGAGAGTATAATATTCCATGAGTCCAATCTACTGACAACTTTTCGTGGCGTGACATCACACCACGACCCGGTCATTTATTCGAACCGTTTTTTAGCCAGCCCCTCCGTATTTTGATGTGCGGTTTCATTGGCACGTCTTGTCAAAGCAGAGATCGTGTCCCCTTATTGCGGGATTCTCATCAATACGGGCATGGGTAACCCAACCGTGCCATCTACACGATGTTTGGGGAAAAGGCAAGTTTTAAGGCGAGTAGGGAGGCGCATGATTTTTACTGCCTTTATAAAGGGATAAGGATTCACCCTTTTCACCCACGCCTTCTCCTTCCTCTGCCCATCCATTCTCGAGCTCTAGCACCCAAGCTCTCGTTTACTCCGCCCAAAAAAGCACTCCAATCATGTCCAGATCCAGAGGAGGTGGCAAGTGGATGGTGAAAGTGCAACTATCCCTGGGTGGTTTTGGTAATTCCTAACAACATATAGCTCATTGAGCTAATGCTATTACAAGATAAATATTTTAGGAAAGCTCAATGTTTGGCATGGCATGGATGAGAAATGTGGACCCCTCAAAATGCTAAGGACAAAAGGATTGGCTCAAGCTCAAAGCACAAGACTCTACATTTTACTTTTAGTGATCCAAGATCACATTGAGTCCATAGGAAAAGCCAATACTATCAAGAGGGGATGAGGTGTTGCTTAATGAGTTTCTTGCTTGAAGTGATTAGTGATATGCTCCAAAAACCCTCAACTACTTTCTCACATCCACATATGTCCCAAACCAAAAGTCAAACTCGGCCTCACCGAAAGTTTCTATCCGGTGCCACCGAGTTCAGTTGACATAGCCACTGCCACAAACCCTACTCTTTTCGGTCTCACTAATAGGGATCTCGGTCTCACCGAGATGGGATTGTAATCTCTCTGTTTCCCTTCGTAACATTTCGGTCAAACCAAGATGAATGATCGGTCCTACCGAGATTGCAATGCAAACAATCTGTTTCCCTTTCGTAATGTTTTGATCCAACCGAGATGAGTGAATTGGTCCCACCGAGTTTGCTTGACCAACTCTCTGGTTATCTTATTACCAAAATCGGTCCCACCGAGTTTGTGTAATCAGTCTCACTGAGATTACGTTATGCCCTAACCCTAATGAAATTAGTCCCACCGAGTTGACATGTCAGTCCCACCGAAATTCCTAACGGTCACATTATGAACTGAATCGGCCTGACCGAGTTTCATGATTTAGTCCCATTGAGTTTGATAAGTTGTGTGTAACGGTTAGATTTTGTGTGGAGGCTATATATACCCCTCCACCCACTCTTCATTCATGGAGAGAGCCATCAGAGCATGCCTACACTTCCAACATACATTTTCTGAGAGAGAACCACCTACACTTGTGTTGAGATCAAGATATACCATTCCTACCACATAAACCTTGATCTCTAGCCTTTCCCAAGTTGCTTTCCACTCAAATCTTCTTTCCACCAAATCCAAATCCTATGAGAGAGAGTTGAGTGTTGGGGAGACTATCATTTGAAGCACAAGAGCAAGGAGTTCATCATCAACATACCATTTGTTACTTCTTGGAGAGTGGTGTCTCCTAGATTGGCTAGGTGTCACTTGGGAGCCTCCGTCAAGATTGTGGAGTTGAACCAAGGAGTTTGTAAGGGCAAGGAGATCGCCTACTTCATGAAGATCTACCCTAGTGAGGCAAGTCCTTCATGGGCGACGACCATGGTGGGATAGACAAGGTTGCTTCTTCGTGGACCCTTCGTGGGTGGAGCCCTCCGTGGACTCGCGCAGCCGTTACCCTTCATGGGTTGAAGTCTCCATCAACGTGGATATACGATAGCACCACCTATCGGAATCACGACAAAAACATCTGTGTCTCCTATTGCATTTGCTTTCTCAAACTCCTCCCCTTTACCTTCATATGCAATTGTTTTACATTCCGCTGCTATACTCTTAGAATTGCATGTGTAGGTTGATTGCTTGACTTGTGCTAAGTTGCTAAAATCTGCCAAGAACTAAAATTGGGAAAAGGCTAGATTTTTATTTTGTCAAGTAGTCTAATCACCCCCCTCTAGACATACTTTCGATCCTACAAGTGGTATCAGAGCTTTGATCTCCATTTGCTTTGATTTCCATAGCTTTTGGTGGTCATAGCCTTGGTTTCACAACCTAGGAGAGTATGGCATCTAGCGAAGGAAATTACCACCATAGAGGTCGTTACTTTGATGGTACTAATTTTGCTAGTTGGAAGCATAAGATGAAAATGCATATTCTTGGACATAACCCCGCTGTTTGGGCTATTGTGTGTATTGGCTTGCAAGGTGAATTCTTTGATGGGAGAGAGCCGAACCGTGAAGCTACCGCGGAAGAGTTGAAGATGCTGCAATACAATGCTCAAGCTTGTGATATTCTTTTCAACGGATTGTGCCCCGAAGAATTCAACAAAATCAGCCGTCTTGAGAATGCAAAGGAAATTTGTGATACTTTGATTGATATGCACGAAGGTACCGACTCCATGAAGGAATCCAAATTGGATGTGCTTCAAAGTCAACTTGACAAGTTCAAAATGAAGGATGGTGAAGGCGTCGCTGAAATGTACTCTAGGCTTGCTCTCATCACAAATGAGATTGCCGGCTTAGGAAGTGAAGAGATGACCGAAAAATTCATCATCAAGAAGATCCTAAGAGCCTTGGATGGAAAATATGATACAATGTGCACATTGATCCAAATGATGCCCAATTACAAAGATCTCAAGCCAACGGAAGTCATTGGAAGAATTGTTGCTCAGGAGATGTCACTCAAGGATAAGGAAGAGCTCCACAACAAGTCAAGTGGTGCTTACAAAGCCTCATGTGAAGCTCCCACATCATCAAGTGAGAAACAAACCTTCAATGAAGAATTGAGCCTAATGGTGAAGAACTTCAACAAGTTCTACAAGAGTAGAAGCAAGGAAAGAAGTTCCAAGTCAAGGTCCTACAATGACAAAAGATCTTCTAGTCGTGAGCGTAATTGCTACAATTGTGGAAGACCCGGACACTATTCCAATGAGTGTACGACTCCCTACAAAAGAAGAGAAGATACTCCAAAAATAAGAAGTAGAAGAGAAGAATCACCATCAAGAGAAAGAAGGAGTAGAGATGATCGTTATGAACGAAGAACATCCCAGAGAAGCAAGGATTCAGAAAGGAAGGACAAGTCATGAAAGAGCTACACAAAGCGAAGACATCACGCTCATGTTGGTGAATGGGTATCCGGCTCCGACTCCGACAATCACTCCGAGAGAAGCTATCACTCCGACTCCGAATATACTCAAGATGAAGGTGTTGCCGGTCTAGCACTTGTGTCAACCAACTCCTATGACATATTTGACTCACCAAATGAAGGAATTGGAAGATGCTTCATGGCTAAAGGCCCAAAGGTATCACACCCCGAGTATGTTGATTTCAATAGTGATAAAGATGACTTGTTAGGTGATGATGATTTACTTGTTGACAACTCTAGTGATGAATACTATGATGGAACGTCAATTAATCATGCTAATCAAGATAAAACGAATGGCAATGATAAAGAGAAGATTGAGTGCCTAACTAAAGAACTAAACACTCTTAAGTTAGCTCATGAAACTATCTTGGAAGATCATCGAGAACTTTTAAAGACTCATGAGAAGTTACGCTTTGAAAAGCTCAACCTTGAACAAGAGCATGAGTTTTTAAAGGCAATCAATGATGATCTTCACAAGAAAAGTTCTTCTTACATTGCCAAGCGTTTAATCTTATCCACTTACATGCCACAAGTCAAGTCTAGTAACAAGAACAAGAAAGATTCTTCCTCTAGTAGTAACAATAATCATGCTAAATCCAATGTTGTTGCTTCTAGTAGTTCTCTTGATTCCACTAATGATTCTCTTAGCCAAGTTACACTTGAGCAAGAAAATAGTTTATTGAAGGGAATTATAGAGAAAGGTGTTTACAAGAGCCTTGCCGGAAGTAAGCAATTTGAGGAGATTGTACGGAAGCAAGGAAGGCACCGGAAGAATCAAGGTGTTGGTTTTGAATGAAAGTTCAATGCCAATGGAGTTGAGTGGGAAGAAGATCAATACCCCAAGACAAAGTTTGTTCCTCAACAAGAGAAGTACGATCCTACTTATTTCAAAGGAACACAAGCTCAAGATGATCTTCCACCACAAGACCACAAGCAAAAAGGCAAGGACAAGCTTCAAGAGGAGATTGATGCATTTGAAGAAGCTCCTAAGGCCTTGGTCAACTGGGTTCCCAAGACTACATCAAGTTCTACTTCATGAAGTATGACTACAACTCCAAGGATTCACATCAAGATGATGTGGATCCCAAAGAAGAATAACTAGAGAGTTCTTGAGGGTGACTCCGCCAACATACTTCACTCATATCATTTTGGCAAGGACAAGTGCAAACAACTTCCACATCTTGCACTAGTTCAAGGAGTCACAAACCCTCTTGTTGGTAAGACAAGGGACAAGGTAACCTAATGCTTTCATGGACATCATCTTGTGTTTGTGCATCACTCTATGTCTATGGATATCCTTGTTTGTTCCTTGTGGGGCTAACCCGTGTAGGTATTGAAAGTGCAACTCACTCTAAGGGATTGCTTTGAATGATCTACATCAACATTGAGCATCCACATCTTCAATGCCTACATGAAGTCATCATCGACAAAACCCAAGGTTAGTTCATCCCTCTTTGGGGGGATCTCACATCTAGGGGGAGCTTTGCTCTAAAGAATTGAGCTAAAGTAACTCTAATGGTGTGAACACAACAATGCTTTATATAAAAGTGGTAACCCCACTTGTGCTTAAACGATGAGTATGACCTATGATCAAATGTTCTCATTTGACTCCTAAGTCAATATACTCATATATAGATGACCTAGTCATCGCCAATTGCTTGATAGATGCTAGAATTGGTTGTGCATGCTTTGCCACATATTTCATTTGTCATTTTATTATGTGAGCATGTTGGTTGCATATTTTACTCATTCAATGACATCCACTTGTTGTTTTGATTGTTTGGTTTCTTTCCTTTTGCCAAGTGGATGGTCAAGAATGCCTAAGAGCCTTCTCTAGCTATCTATGATTTCTCGTCTCAAACTCTATTCATGCTACATCACAAAGTTTGATCAAGTCAGATTCGAACCACTCTGTGTGAGGAGCACTTAGAGTCCCTGATCGCCATAGACTTAAACTTCCAAAACCTCTTTGTGCATTTTGGTCTGACCGAGAAATCCATTTCGGTCATACCGAGATCACTAAGTTGATCTAGTTTTTCAATCTCGGTGCAACCGATTAGAACCTTCCCGTCACACCGAGTTGCAGTAACTGCTCACATTTTTGCATCTCGGTGCCATCGAGTTGTTCCACTCGGTCACACCGACAGGGTCAGGTTATATATACCGATGGGTCAAATTTTGGAATTTTTTCAGAAACCCTTTCGCCCGCGCATGACCTGCTCTGCCTCCTCGGGTCTCCGGGTCGTCCTCTTGCCGACAGCGACCTCCCGCCATTGGTCTCCGCCACCGTCAACAGCATTCTGCCCTGTCGTTGCTGCAGTAGCAAGTTCACTGCCGAAACTAGGGTATGAACTTGATCTTTGTGCTATTCATTCACTCCAACTCTTAGCACATTGCGTTGCCATGATTCTTGCCTCATGTGAAATCATCCTGTCCAGCTAAAACGTCCCATAGATTAGATTTGATTTGAAAATTTAGGGTTAGGTCTCCCCCGATCTCATCTTGGACCGACCGAGTTGTAGAAATCGGTCCCACTGATTTGGCTTAGGCCATTGCACATGCGTTTTTGGTCTGACCAAAAATTGCAAATCGGTGTGACCGAGTTCGATTCTTTGTGAAACCCTAGCAGTCTCGGTGCCACCGAACTGTGACTCGGTCTGACCGAGTTCACTAGTTTAGGTTCCAAAAGCTGCTTCGATATCATCGAGTTTACAAATTGGTAGCTCTGAAATGCTTTCTGTGGAGAACTAAAACTAAGTTTTTAAGTCATCTGTTTTTCAAAAACTCTGCACCTTGTGATGCTCATCTACTCTACCTCATCTAAATCTGTTCACAGGGTCAGCTGTCAGTTAGTTTGCAGAGATGTGTGATCAAAGTGATAGCCAAAACAGATCTGAGCAGCCAGGGTAGTTGAGTGAGGGCACTAGTCCCTCTAGTACCTCAGATGTGGGCAGCAGGAGCACACCCAGCAACTTGCCAAAGGCAGCCACCAGGACAAGGAAGAAGAGAACATCTTAATTAGAGGATGAAGATTATGTGGCTGTTGAGGATGAGGCCACTTCAAAGAAGAAAGTACCAAAAAAGGAGTATGCCACAGCTGCTGCAACAAAGCCTGGAATGAGAACAAAGGCTCCAGCAAGAAGAGTGCCAATGTCAAAAGCGAGAACCTCAACTGCTGATGCTTCTAAGTCTACAATGAAGTTCACTCTTGAACCCAAAGAAGGAGGTGACGACAAGAAGAGGAAAGAAAGGGTTAATAAGACCATTGCCAGAGTTATTGGGAAGCCATCAATGGTTAGATCAGATGATGAAGAGGAAGAGGATGCTGCACCAGCACCTAAAGCTCAAAAGTTCATGGGAGATGCTATAAAGTCAGGGGCTGCTCCATCTAAGCCCAACGCTGCTCCCAAAGCTGCTGCTCCAGCTCAAAAGACTGCATCCAAGAGGAACACCAGAAGTATACCAGCTGAGGAGAAGAACAAGGCCCCAGTGCCTGAAGCTGAAGCCCAAGACCCCTGATCACAATGATGCTTATCCTGTTGCAGAGAACATGAAAATCAGGAAGGATGCAAGGCTGATATTGTGGAGATAGTCTGATCCATATGCTATCAGGAGAAGAACTGCTATTGACTACATGTTTCACACTAAGGAACATCAAGACTTCTATGAAACAATTTTGATTGACAAGAAGCCTATTGTCTGTGACATGAGATGGGTTAACTGGGAGTACATCAAGGAAAATGAAGATCACTATCCGGGAGTATATGACAGCTTCAAAGCATGTGGTGTTGATTCATTTGTTGCTCAGAAGCTTACCAAGTGGAATGATGAGCTGATCATGCAGTTCTATTCAACTGCCCACTTCTACCCAGATGGGAAGATCATTTGCATGTCAGAAGGTACTAGGTACCAATCCTCTGTGGAAGAATGGGCACAATTGATCAATGCTCCAGAAGAGAATGAAGATGACTTGGATGTTTATGCTGAAAAGAAGAAAGACCATAACACTATGGCACCCATATACAAAGAGATCCCAGATGATGCTTTGGAAACTCACAAGTTTGGTTCTGTCCACTACTTGTTGTCTGGATTGCCTACTATCAACTGGATCCTAAGGCACACACTGCTACCCTAGTCAGGTGATCACAAGATGATCAGAGGACATGCTATCAATTTGCTCCATTTGTTTGATGTGCCTCAAAAGTTTAAGGTGATGAGTCTGATTGTGGAAACAATCAAAAGGACTGCAGCTGATCAGAAGAGATCTTGTGGATATGCCCCACAAATTCAGGAGCTCATTAACTCCAAGATGGGCAAAGGCAAATATCTATTGGATAAGGAGCACCTGCCCATCTACCCTGAATTTAAAGACAACACAGTTGTCATGAATGAAAACGAACCATCATCAGCACAAGCACATGAAAAGAGGGAGAAGGCAAGGGCAGAGAAAGCTGCAAAGATGCCAACTGCTGAAGAGGCATCTCAAGTGTTCCTGAAGAGCAAGCAAGATCAACTTGGCTATCTAATTGCCTCCACCTTGAGGATTGAGAAGGGCTTGGCCACCCTGACTCAAAACCAGGAGAGTTTGGAGAGAATCATAGAGCAAAAATTCTATGATCTTGATGTCAAGGTCACTGAGATCCAGTCAGTTGTTGAGTAACTTCAGGAGGAAGTGGAGGAGAATAAGGGAAAGTCTGCTATAGAAGCTTTTGCTAGAGTGCCCAGAGGACAGAGATCTGCTGCAGTGCCAGTCACAGATACTAGAGCTACAACATCTGCACCAACTGCTACAGCCTCAATGCCACCAGCTCCAGCAGCCACTCCACCAGCTCCAACTACATCAACTGATGCTTTCGTCCTTGGAGTCATCTCTACACCACCTCATGAAGACCAAGCCTGAGAGTCGTTTAGCACTATGCATTCTTTGAACTTTTTGGTAACTTGTTGCCAAAGGGGGATAAAATGTATAGATCATAGGCTTCAAGAGAGAGTGTTGCTTTTTATCTCTCTTGATTTTGGTTGAACTTCTTGTTTGTGTGCTTGATACCTTATGTCCTTTTGTGAGCTACTTGTTTACTTGGATGATCATGTGTTTGATCATATGCTACTTTAATGTGTGCTTGAATGATATATTCTTCATATCCTGATATGATCATTCACTTTGCTTGGTGATGAGTGCATGTGTTCAATCATTATCATTTTGAGCGCTCCACCAAGATGTATGTGACATGGAAGAGTGACCCATGATCCTAACACATTGTGCATTTGTAGTCCAAAGAAAATTTTAAATAATGCACAAATTTAGGGGGAGCTCTTGCTTATCACATACTTCTCAAAGCGACGATGTTATTCAATCTTATTATCATTTGTCAAAGCTTTGATCTATATGTTTTCATCAATTACCAAAAAGGGGGAGATTGAAAGTGCAACTATCCCTGGGTGGTTTTGGTAATTCCTAACAACATATAGCTCATTGAGCTAATGCTATTACAAGATAAATATTTCAGGAAAGCTGAATGTTTGGCATGGCATGGATGAGAAACGTGGACCCCTCAAAATTCTAAGGACAAAAGGATTGGCTCAAGCTCAAAGCACAAGACTCTACATTTTACTTTTAGCGATCTAAGATCACATTGAGTCCATAGGAAAAGCCAATACTATCAAGAGGGGATGAGGTGTTGCTTAATGAGTTTCTTGCTTGAAGTGCTTAGTGATATGCTCCAAAAACCCTCAAATACTTTCTCACATCCACATATGTCCCAAACCAAAAGTCAAACTCGGCCTCAGCAAAACTTTCTATCTGACGCCACCAAGTTCAGTTGACATAGCCACTGCCACAAACCCTAGTCTTTTCAGCCTCACCGATAGGGATCTTGGTCTCACTGAGATGGGATTGTAATCTCTCTATTTCCCTTTATAACATTTCGGTCAAACCGAGATGAGCAGTCGGTCCCACCGAGATTGCAATGCAAACTCTTTGTTTCCCTTTCGTAACGTTTGGGTCCAACCGAGATGAGCGAATCGGTTACACCGAGTTTTCCTGACCAACTCTCTGGTTATCTTATTACCAAAATCGGTCCCACTGAGTTTGTGTAATCGGTCTCACCGAGATTACGTTATGCCCTAACCCTAATGAAATCGGTCCCACCGAGTTGACATGTCGGTCCCATCGAAATTCCTAACGGTCACATTATGAACTGAATCGGTCTGACCGAGTTTCACGATTCAGTCCCCTCCACCCACTCTTCATTCGTGGAGAGAGCCATCAGAGCATGCCTACACTTCCAACATACATTTTCTGAGAGAGAACCACCTACACTTGTGTTGACATCATGATATACCATTCCTACCACATAAATCTTGATCTCTAGCCTTTCCCAAGTTGCCTTCCACTCAAATCTTCTTTCCACCAAATCCAAATCCTGTGAGAGAGAGTTGAATGTTGGGGAGACTATCATTTGAAGCACAAGACCAAGGAGTTCATCATCATCACACCATTTGTTACTTCTTGGAGAGTGGTGTCTCCTAGATTGGCTAGGTGTCACTTGGGAGCCTCCGTCAAGATTGTGGAGTTGAGCCAAGGAGTTTGTAAGGGCAAGGAGATCGCCTACTTCGTGAAGATCTACCCTAGTGAGGCAAGTCCTTCGTGGGCGATGGCCATGGTGGGATAGACAAGGTTGCTTCTTCGTGGACCCTTCGTGGGTGGAGCCCTCCGTGGACTCGCGCCGCCGTTACCCTTCGTGGGTTGAAGTCTCCATCAACGTGGATGTACGATAGCACCACCTATCGGAACCACAACAAAAACATCCGTGTCTCCTATTGCGTTTGCTTTCTCAAACTCCTCCCCTTTACCTTCATATGAAATTGTTTTACATTCCACTGCTATACTCTTAGAATTGCATGTGTAGATTGATTGCTTGACTTGTGCTAAGTTGCTAAAATATGCCAAGAACTAAAATTTGGAAAAGGCTAGATTTTTATTTGGTCAAGTAGTCTAATCACCCCCCTCTAGACATACTTTCGATCCTAAAGATGGCCTCCTCCATCAAGGATAAGGACATCAAGAAGCTCCGGGAGGCCGGGTACCTGGCCAAGGAGATCACCCATCGGCTTCCGGCCGAGGGACAAATCGTGCCCACCCCGGAGCCCCAGGAGAGGGTAGTGTTCGTCTCTCACTTCGTCTGCGTACTGGGATTTTCCCTCCACCCGTTCTTCCATGGACTTATGTTCTACTACGAGCTGGACTTCCATGATCTGGCCCCCAACTCCATCCTTAATATCTCGGCGTTTATCGTCGTGTGCGAGGCCTTCGTCCGCATCCCACCTCATTTTGGACTATGGCTGAAGACTTTTAATGTGAAGCCAAAGGTGGTGAGCGGTCAACAAGTAGAGTGCGGAGGCGCCATGGTGGACAAGATGCCCAATGTCACCTGGCCCGAAGGCTCCTCCATGGAGACGGTCAAAGGATGGCAGTCGGCGTGGTTCTACATCACCGAGCCGCGTGACACCAACTGGGTCGCGACTCCCGTATTCCGGTCCGGAGTCCTGATGCGGCTCACTCCTGGCAAGAGAAGGGCCTGACCTAGTCTTCCTCGACGAGCTGACGGCAATCCAGACACACGTCAAGAACATGATAAACAAGAGAATCAAGATCGTCAACATGATCTAGGTGATGCTTGTTCGCCGAATTCTTTCGTGCCAAAGCTGGACTTGCAATTTATGGGAGTTCGATCCGGCCAAGCACCAGACCCTACTGGAGCTCTTCGGCACGACACACGAAGATATCTGGAAGGTGCTCTTCAAGGCCAACGAGGTGCCGCCACCCACGGACGAGGATCGCGGGCACGACTCAACCCACCCAACTAGTTCGGTAAGTTTTTTTCATGTTTTCAAGGTGTACCCTTTACTTGCTATTCGAGGAAAGTGTCTGAGCCTCCCTATCGATTTTTCAGACTTGGATAGAGAAGGCGAAGCGGATCAAGTGTCCAGCTCCGCAGCCCGAAGACCTAGAAATCCCGCTTCTAACAAAGACGCTGGTTTCGGCGCCTTATCAGGTGCTGGAGAAGAAGGCGAAGAAGAAGGCCAAGGAGACCAGAGGTGGTCTCCATCGCAAGGGCACTTCGGACGCGATGTTCGAAGACGCCGAGGCTCACTCCTCCGCCGCCGAAGATGACGAGGAAGAGGAGGAAGAAGAACACTACGAAAAAAACACTTCTGTGATGATACGTGTTTGCCACAGTAGGTCGCATTTTCTGTCATGCATGTACATCCATGACGATTTTATGACAGAATCAAGATAGTCATAACTGTGCTGTCATAGAAGTGCTCCATGACATTACCAAAATTATCATCATGGAAGTGTCCACTTCCATGACGATAAATCGCGTGTCACCGAAGTGCTTTCATCAAGGGTGACCGACACGTGGCATCCACCGTAACGGAACACCGTTAAGCTATCGGGTCCGGTTTTGGATCCGATAACCCATTAATAGCCCCGACCAATGGGGATTTTCCACGTGTAAAATCATCATTGGCTGGAGGAAACACGTGCCGGCTTACCGTTGGGACATATGTCATCCACTCATTGGACCCAAGGCGCCTATGATACGTCGACACGTGGCATGGCCCAACAAAGGCCCATTCCTGCGAAAAGGCCGACCCATTTGACTTGGTCAAAAGGTGGCGGGTTGGCCCATGGAAAGCCTGTTAACGGCCTGTCCGCATATACCCCATTTACAACCCGCTAACCCAGGGCCCGTTACGCCCTATCCGAATTAGGCCCAGTAGCGTCATCTGGGCTGTCCAATATGATTCCAGCCTGTTTTAACTTCCAGCCCATGTGTGGCTCATGACTTCTTTCGGCCCATATAAGGCCCTTTGTAACTCTTGGCCCATTAATGGCCCATGGTGAAACTGGCACATAATGAACAATGTATCACTTTATACCCATTAACGACCCATTATTCCACTTGGCCGTTTCCAGCCCAAGTTATCTTTCGGCCTTCTCAGGGCCCATTTATTCTTGGGCTCATTTGCAGCATTCGGTTACTTACGACCCATTACTGTCATTTTCTGCTTGTGGGCCAAATTCAGCCCGTCGTTACAGTCGGCCCGTTTGTGGACCGTTAATACGTTGGGCCGTTTTCATGTCAAAAAAAAACCCGTTGGGCTGTTTTCATACAATTATCAAATACGACCCATTAATGGCCCGTTATGGTCCACGAATAGTATGACCCATGATTGGTGAAATGATGATACGCCCCATCGAAGGCCCATGGATCCTACGGCCCGTAGAAGGCCCATGGACCCTATGGCCCGTAGAAGGCCCATGGATCCTACGGCCCGTACAGAAGGCCAATGGATTCTACGACCGTAGAAGGCCCATGGATCATACGGCTCACAGGAGGCCCATGGTTACAACAGTCCGTGTGCTTCCATGATTATTTTGGCCTAGTTACCAAAAATAGGCTATTATGTCCACTAGAAAAACACAGAAAAAGAACTGCAGTGACTACAAGCAAGCAAGTAAACAAGACAATGAGGAAATAAATAAGCAAGCAATTAACACTACCCTATTACCGCTATTACACATATTACATCCACTGGGCATCAAAGTTTGCCACCAGTGCAAATATAGGGAACAAAGCAGCATATTACATACACTGGCCGTCAAAATTGGCCACCAATGCAAATAAACGCGACAACAAAACAAGAGCATAACTGAAGCACCTTCAGAAGAGCTCAAGAAACGTTATCCTGGGTATCCACCATGCTGGCAATAAGCTTAGCAAGCTTATTAGCTTTGTCCTGTTTGGCGCTAAAATCCTCCAACGCTTGCTGTTGCACCAGAAAGTATGCATCTGAATGCTCCAGGGACTTCCGCAGTCCTTCCGCTTCTTGTCGCATCACAACTGATCTATGTCTTTTAGCTTGTAGTTGAGACTCAAGAAACAGAATTGATTCAGACAGTGAGTTTGAATAGCTTGTGCAAGAGGTAGTGGCCAGTAACTCAAACACTAAACCAAGACAGAACTTTGGGATTGTCTCACTATCTTCAAGATAGTCTTCCTTAGCTGTTTTATCAGCTTTGTTGGAGACCAACAAGGATGTGTCACTATCCTGAACCTTATCCGCATTACTTCCTTTACCATTGATTAATAAGGCACTCTTCCCCAATATTCTGTCAGTATTCTAAAAGAAGAAACAAGCAGACACATAACAAGTTTAGCATGTACTAGTATATGAAACTCATTCGGTGAACCAGTTCATTAGTAAGGTGGACATGATTAAACTACCAATTCTTCTATTGCCAAGTACTAGTACATAATAAAAGCATCAAACAAACATATATCTATGTCATATGGTCACTGCATTGTCTTGCCAAATCAAAATAGAGACATGGTTCAAATCATATCAGTTCAAGACAAAGCAGCAGTGAAAGAATACAAAGTGTGGGAAACTACATGGCACAACAAGATTTCAGATGGGTACCACGGGTCTACATGTACAACAACACTATTGTCTCTGTTGTGATGCTAGTAATATGCATGATATGAGAAGTCAACTATATACACAATTGAAATTTAAATCAATGGAGCTATTGATAAGAGCAAACCTGTTACACAAACATGCGTGAACATACCTGCTGTGCCATTGGAGTTTCGATTGGATCCTTCAATTTAAAAATAAGTTTGTATGAGTAAATACAGTGATATAAGAGCAAAGCAATATGCACGATAGCAATCATAGTTAAAAAAAGGCGCGCCTAGGCTCTAGGCGTTGGCAAAACACATTGTGCATAACTATGCTTAATCTGTGCATAACTGCGCATAAGCATGCGCTTTGGTCAGTAAAGCGCAAGGCGGTGGCAAAACGCACAATTAACGCCTAGCGCTTTTTGAACTATGATAGCAATGGAATCTTAAATTAGAACAATTGTTCTTCAGGTTTAGGCACTTGTTCAACATGAACAGAGTACAGTAAGACGCAAGAATATAGTATTTAAAAATAGAAAATGATCTCATAGACCTTACCACATTCTTGGTTCGGGACCAGTACAGAACAAGCCGTTCCCAGTCATCGTCCCGTAAATGTGTCTCAGGAGAACGTAAGGGAATTTGATGAGTTTCTTTGCCGGTGAAGTACATTTTCTTTAGGTAATTCCGATACTACCACCAAGCATTCTTGAAGATAGCAGAGGTATTAACACAGGTTACCTCATCCTGAGTTTCCAAATCGGTCCTTCTCTATAGAGAAAAATGGGAAAATTTGCTGTATTATAACCATCATGGAGGTAGGATGTATGGGACAAAGCAAAGTAATTGCCATGAATAACATTACTTACACATAACTCCTGGACAAACACCTGCAACTGGCATTTTCCTTCATCTTCAGTATAATATTTCCAAGATGGGAAGATACGCACATACGATTTAACAACATCAAATGTGATAGCTGCTAAACTATGACTAGTTGGTTGTGCTTCCTCCACAGGAATATGCATACTAACTGGTGGAGTTGGGGTTCGTCATGGTAGTACTGGCCCTTTGGGCACTGGAGCTGCCTTACTAACTGCTCTTGTTTGGGATCTCTATGGCGGAGATGGTGTTGTGTCAATAGGAACTGGGTTACTATCTGCTGGGGTTGGGTTTAGATTGGGTGAAGCTGGTTCTCTATACATCGTAGTAGGGGTACAATCTGCGAGAGTTTGGGTTATGTGTGGTAGGGCTGGTTCTTGTGCATGTATAACCGGGGTGCTATCTCCACCAAGAGGTAGCACTATTTTATTTGAAGACCGTGTTTTTAATCTGCTGGATACTGGCATCACCCGCTCCAATTCAAATGGCTGATAAGCAGGAAACATAGTTGAATGTACATGCATTGTATGAGAGACAGATGCAATAGATACTGTGGAAAAAGGCATGAAATAGTTGACATGTATATTGTTTAACTAAAATGGATAGCATGGCATAATTTCACATATATGATGTCTATCTAAACTGGATAGCATAGCATAACATAATTCAAAGATATGATGAATAACTAAACAGGATCGCATGAAATAATTCACCTACATGGTATCTAAGTAATCAGGATCGCATCATTTAATTCACATATGTGATTTATATGCTAAACAGAGGGTATCCGATATGATGTCTGAACTAAGAACATGGCGTTGAATATTGTGTATATGATGTCTAAACTATGCAATGCAAGACACCATATGCATGATATGAGCAGTATAACCGTGCCAAGTTTGAGCATACACCTCGGTGGGGGAAAAGGACTGGTCATCTGTCTCTGAATCCATCTCTGAGGAGCTATCGGGACCCAACAAGAGATCTGCTTTGACAAGTAGCACTGTCTACTCTGAAGGCCTTGTTTTCACTCCAGATTTTTCCATCTCCCACCCAAATGGCTGATCCACAGGAAGAGTAGTTTAATGTACTAACATTGTCGACAAATGGAATTGTAATGAAGGAAAGGATGGGCAAGATATCATTCAAATATATGATGCCTGGTTAAACAGGATGGCATTGCACATTTCACATATATTGTGGCTGGCTGAAAGACATGAGACTGCATAATTCCCATATATGATATAGAAACTAAACAAGTGGCATTACAGAACATGTCTAAACTAAGCAGATGGCATATATGATGTCAAAAGTAGGCACTGCAAGGCAACATATGCATGATATGACTAACATCATCATGCCAAGGTAGAGAAAACACCTTGGGGGGTAAATAGGAGTGGTCAGCGGCGTCTGAATCCGCCTCAGAACATATATCTTCCTCTGGATTACAATCTGGAGAGCGGTGGGGAGGGTTTGCCATTGAACCCATCATGGAGCGATGTTTGCATGACATTGTATTGCCGCGCAAAACTCTTCTCTTTTTCTCTACATGTTCAGCATGACTGTGTACAATATCTGACATGCATACGAAAAAAATATGGTGAGATTATGTAAGGAGAGCATGCAGAAATTTAGAGTGATGGTAACAACCAGTGATGGATCCAAAAATAATGATAGCAGGCTGATGATTGCTTTAAATTAATAAAAAGACAAATGATGATTGCTTTACTATTTGTTTCCCACCCAAGATGAACAACATAGGCATACCCTAGGTGAACCAGATATTAGACAAACATACTATTCATTGCTGCCTCGATATGTGCCCCACAACTAGTTTAGAACTCAAGTTTGAACATTAATTTGGACCTGACTTGGAGTCCAAGAGGTGAACATGACGATAAAGTAGCAGGTAATTTTAAGCAATGCATAACATAAGCAGAAACAAAAGAGTGCGACCTCTCTTGTGGACCCGTGTACTCCTCAGGTTCATCTGCTGAGTCGATGATGGTGATGCCATTGTGGTGGGTGCCGGCGGCAGGGAAGGAGATCTGAGGCGGCGAAAGACAGTCAGGAGTCGTGATGTCTGGTTTGGTGGATGCTTCTGTCGATGGAGCAGCTCAGGTAAGGTGGACGATGTCGTGGCAGGAGCAGGACAAACCACACAAAGTTCCCTTCGACACTTACCTATAACTGAAGTAATTCTGTAAGGGCTGATTTGACTTGCATGATTCTTAAAACATAGGGATAGGAAAAACACTGGAATAGGATAGGAATGCACATGGTAAACAGAGCATTTGTAAACACAGGATTTCTGTCAACTTGGGTGTTTGGTTTACAGGAATTGGAAGAGCAGAGGAATGCAAGAAACATGGCCAAAATAAATTGAAACCATATGAAAGCGTGTACAGTTAGAATGTTATTCTGGCACTAATGCACTTGGTCTTGTTTTCATGCATTGGATTTTGAAAAGTAGGTCCAGGTGGATGTTTTGCTTCATTCGTTTCAACAAAATGCATGAATAATTGAATAGTAGAGTGCCATTGGAAAATTCCCTATTGCTATGTTTTTCCGTTGAACCAAAATAGCCCTAATGGATCGACGTGAATGTATAGTAATAAGTGATGCAACAAGTGTACAACCTCTTTGCCGTAGCCGTGTTGACCTTAGCATCATTGGGTTGGTCGCTGAAGTAGTTGAGGCAGAGGTGGCTGTCGGAGGTGTGGAGGAAGATCTGAGGAATCTGTAGACGGCGTCCATGGCACTGCTCTGTTGTGATGGATCATTCTGTCATTGCAGCAGCTCCGGTGAGCCATAAGACGTCAAGGCTGAAGCAGCACAAGACAGACATTGTCAATCTCAAGTGGGATTCTAATAGCATCTCCAATAGATGATGTAAAATAGATGTAAAATTTACATCACCAAGAACCACCTAAAACTGTTGACTCTGAACTTAACTGTCAAAACTGAAATTTACCGTGGAATCTGAATGCTACTGTTGAAATTGAACGCAATGGTAGTAGAGAGGCACTTGACATGTAGTTTAGGGAGGGCCTGCAGTTCATCTTCAACCTGCACCCCCTGAGCCGCCAGCCACCACCGGCCGAACCGCCAGCCCTAGCGCCACCTCGCCGCCCCGAAACAACTCCCCACCGCCGCCTCAGCCAGCCCTCTAGGCCCCCCACCCCCACCCTGAACCCTAAGATAGATAGTGGGGTACCTCTCCGGCGAGCCCTCGTCCCTGCTGTCGGTGGTTCTTCCTTAACTCCGGCGAGCCCCCCAACCCCTGAAAATCGACTGACCCAAAAGTCGATTCAGTCGACTGAAGTGTGGCTAAATCGGAGCAGAGTAGCAGCACGAGCGAGGGGGAGAGCAGCAGCAGCAGCTGGGCGAGCGAGCGATCAAGCGAGAGCTGGAGCAGCAGCAGCAGCAGCAGCGCGAGTGAGCGAGAGCCGGAGTAGCAGCGGCAGATCCGGCTGGTATGGCCTCCGCCGCCGAAAGGCCTCGCACTGGGGGAGAGCCATTGTGGAGATGTCGCCCGCGGCGCCAGCTTCAAGGTAGCCGCTCCATGGGGGTGCAGATGGAGCACCATCAGTGCCGGGAGGTCGAGTTAAGGAGAAGGTGCGACGCGATGAGTGTACAACCTCTTTGGTGGCGCCGAGTTGGCCTCGACTTTGTCCGAGGAGTCGGTAAGGATGCTACGGTTCCGGTGGAGCAGGTTAAGGCGGTGCTATGGGGATGGAGCAGCCACGATAGACAAGGCGATCGTCAGAGCAGCTCCTTGGAGGTGGAGGACGGGGCGGCTGAACCGGCGGGACCACGAGATGGACGACGGATCCTCATCTGGGGAGGTGGACGAGGGACGTTAAGCTATTGTGGTGGATGATGTCGTCGGGGAAGAGGCTCCACCTGGGCAGTGATGAGGTGGCAGACGGAGGAGGGTGGGGTTTCGCGGCTGGAGCGGAGAGGTTATGGTGGCCTGGGATTTCGAATGGCGAAAAGGGGGCGATGGGAGGGGGTGAACCATGACTGAGGGACGTGCTTGTCCAAAATGTAGGGTGTGTTACAAAAGTACCCCCACCAATTTGAACTAGCGGTCCTTTCGGCTCAGGGTTAGAAGAGGGATTTTGCGTGTTGGGATTTGGCAGCTGGAGGGAGTTTTCGCGCGCGTTGTAATTTCGGGATAGCAAGGCGCGGGTTGTGAAGGCGCCAGTTTTGGAGCACGATATCTGAATTTCCGGGATATAACAAGACGCGGGTTGAGTTTTAGGGACAAGCCTAACGTGTAGTAATATTGTACTTGTACGTACCAAATCAATTCGCACTTCCCTCAACAAAAAAGAAAACGAAAAAAAATAACTATTCACACCACACAAAGAGAGAGTCTTGCCCCGTTTTACTATAAAAATGCTATTCAAAGCTACTCCCTCCTTCCATCTATATAGGGCCTAATGCGTTTTTTGATGCTAACTTTGACCAAATATTAGAGCAATAATATATGACATGCAACTTACACAAAGCACACCGTTAAATTCGTCTGTGAAAGGTTCTTTCAATGATATAATTTTCACGTTGTGCATGTCATGTACTATCAGTCTTGTCAATAGTCAAAGGCGGTCTTCAAAAACTCATTACGCCCTATATAGATGGAAGGAGGGAGTATAAATCCATGTTATGTCTGATTAAATTTTTTTGCTTGCTGTATAATGCATGTAACCTACTCATACCAACATTTTAGTGCATTCCAAATGTCTATACTACTGCTGCAATTCGAACTAAATTTGAATTCGTTTCCCTATTTCAATAAGAATCTACAATCATGATTGTTGCCAACTTCAACCATCATTCGTGTATTACCTTAATAACACACCACATGATTACTATAGAGATAGACATGAACTATGTGTACTACATGAACTCAAATTCTATTTGTTGAATACACTTGATGTTGATTCCAAATAATAGTACATTTGATCTACTAACTATATATTCATAATCTAAACCATGTTCCATACATACACCGTGTTTATCAAACAAAGTATAGTGCCCCGCCCCCTACATTATGACAAGTATTTAGACCTGAGCTGCAAAAGCCACACATTAGCCCAAATTATAATCAATGTTCTATGTATTATCCGTAGTACTAGCAAGATGCCCATGCGTTCCACACAACATGAACATGATCAAGGGGCCTAATTTGCAAATATGAAGAGGGGTGTGGGTACCTTTTTTCAAACTTGCCATAGTTTCCTTCCTATCCGCCAGATATAAATCAGACAGCCTATATTGTAGGATGGCAGGCACACCATCACCAACAACTCCATTTTTTATAAGAGTAGAGATAAAATATATTATATGTAGTATAACATGTTCATAAGCACACCATGTGTATCACCGTTATATATATTCACACATGCGTCGGTTTAAAACACTATGATAAATTCTTCAAATATCCGAATTCGCTTTTTATAATGAAGTATGATCTCTATTCGTCTCTTACACCCACACAATCCTCTTATCTTTGTAGCTAGCGCTAACTTTCTCTCATGCATGCACACGCCCGCATCCCTCTCACCCTCCCTTAGCATTCTCTAGCTCCATCGCATAAATTCGTCTTTTCACTTTAGGTCGTTCACCTAGGTGTGTGTAGGCCCCCAGCTCCTTCTTTACAACACACATCGATCGATATGCCTCTCTAGCCAGGTGTGCCTAGCACAAACACAAGCTTCCCCTCTTCTCTTATCACCGACCATGCCTCACTCCCACCACTCTTTTCTTCGATCTTGTACTCGCACACTCCTTCCCCCTCGATATAGTATGCCTCTCGTACCACCTCCTAGATGCATCCCTCTCTCTCTATCCTTCTCCTCGTGCCTCATTTGCTTATAACACACACATGCATGTATATCGATCAATCTCCCAACATATACCTAGATCGACTTTAACTATCCCTCCCCATCGATCGACGTACCTCACAAGTTATGTATCTCCTTTCTCTAACAAAGGGCGATTGATCTTCCTATGTAGTTACGTCTGCTTATCACAGCCATATCGTCCCCCCTCATCATTCGTGCATGCCTCCTGACCTGTCTCTCACATGCACGTGCATAGACAACAAGCAGCCATCTCCTCTCTTATTGATATTGCGGGCGTGCCCTCCGTTTGTCTACCAAGCCTATCCCACCATTTGTTAGAAGCAACTCCACTACCACCCCCTCCAACCCTCTAGCTCTGTCTCTCTCCCAACCTTATTCCTCTCATGCACATATGCATGGATGCCGATCGATCTCCCTTAATACATGAGGCATATTGATCTCCTTAATACATGAGGTAGTCCTCTCTCCTCCTCCACACATATACCAGCCATTGTACCTCTATAGTTAATTGGGCCTCCCTCTTCCCCCACCACACACCGATAGTCGAGCGCTGCAGGTAGGTATCCATGCCACAGAGACAAACTGCACATGTCCCCTCTAACGTTCCAGTAGGCCAGCCACTCTATATCTTTGACGTGGGCACACACAAACTCGATGGCACTCTTTATCGATCGCGCGCGCACACACACACACACATCATCCCTCTCTTCGATTCTATGGACACCTCAAGCCGATGATACCTCCACTCTCTTCTCATGGATCGCCCCCTCTATATATATGTTATATCCAGGACTCTATTTCACACACATTGCATATGTTACATTTTTTGATTGACCCCCACCCCCCCAAAAAAACTCTCACGAACCACACACTATATCTCTCTAGGTTTGTATCTCTCTCACACAACCCCATGTAGGTGGTGTACATATACAAGAAGAGAATAGGTGCACCGTGCACGTACTCATGCTTCATGCCCAGCCACACCCGCGCGGGTACACGGTGGAGCTCATTTCTTTACGAAATGGCAGCCCACGTGCTAATTTGAATGCCTGTAGCAGTTGTTTACCTAGGGAGGTCGTGTACCATGCGTGCACGAAACAAAGTTCGACTTGACGCATTGCCGTGTTATTTTTAAATAAAGTTATAGCACTCAATGGCACGTACACAGAATATAAAACAATTTTTATGGAGAAAAAGGTAGTCCGCTCGACTATATACAATGGAGCCTGCCTGCCTGGTTTGTCGCTCTTTAGAGTATCTCACACAAGGCTGCGATGGCCTCTCTCTCTCACTGTTGGTCACTGATCCGGCCGCATCCCGTCCGCTGGGGAAAAGGGAGGAAGTGCATCGTTTCTCCGTTCGACGACGCCGAGGTAGCATGTCCTGATCTGCGGTACACGCCGTTCTCTTTGACCAAGCTCCGACGTGGCAGGGCCTACGCCACCTGCTCGCTGCCGCATTATGGGTAGATTCCGCCCACCGCCGCTCACCTAGTTACATCCCGACGACCACCAGGTACCCCCTCCGGCCTTGCTCCACTGCTCGTCTTCCCACGTTGCTGCATGTGGATCTTCCATAAATCTTTGCCCAAAACGTAGCTCGTCCGGCGTACTTTCCATATTGCAATCTCGTCCTTACACCGTTTTAGACAAACACAACCGTGTTGTTATCTTCCTTTAGGACAAGGAATATGCTTCTTTTTTGTCATCACATGTGTCATCAACTGTTATTGGCCAGTAATTGTTTCCTTTCTACCTCTTTTTTGCAAATAGGGCTATCCATTTCACCTCGTTACTATTGTGACCTTTCGGTGAACTGCACAAATCACTTTTTTCTTAAGAGTGTTTTGTGTAGTTGTACTAAAATGTCATACAGGCAACGTCTCTACATTTCAGTGCGACTGCACAAAGGGAGATTGGTTTTGCTCTATCCTCATCCAACTGCGAGCCTAATCTTCTCCAACTAGTTAGTCTTAAGAGAGACGCAAAGGTGACCAGCTTCTATTTGTGTGTTTATTGTTTCATCAGCAATCCTCTGTTATTGTAATCACACTTAATATCTTTGGAACAGGGACGCTCAGCTCTATTTTAGTGGAACTGCACAAAATGATCGGAATGTTGCATACTCCACACAGCTACTTTTTCCCAACATGCCTTGTTGATTTAGACAAAGCTGGGGGACGTTGCTACCAATGAAAGCATGGATCAATTTTAATTTAACACCTTCTCACAACTCTGTCTTCAGTTGTGATGTAAATATTAGCTCTGATCTGCTAATAATTGACATGCATTAGCAAGGAAGTTAGTTTTTTATTGTTTCCGAAAGAGCATCGATGGCAAGACACACGAAACAAAAGCTGAAAGATCACACCATTGTACAATTTCATGTCGCTAGAAAATTATTTGTATAGTACGTCAATTATGTAAACAAATGATGGAAGCTTGATAGCATTGCCAGAAGCCTCTTCAGCATCCGGGTCCATGTGCCATACACAAAATTATACTCCTTCGTTCCTAAATATTTGTCTTTTTACAAATTTCAAATGGGCATATTTTAGAGTGTAGATTCACTTATTTTGCTTCGTATGTGTACTCACTCCGTTCCTAAACACTCTATTCGTCTTTCTAGAGATTTCAACAAGTGACTACATATAGACCAAAATGAGTGAATTTATACTCTAAAATATGTCTATATACATCCGTATGCAGTAGTCCATTTGAATCTCTAACAAGACAAATATTTGAGTAGTCACTCGTTGAAATCTCTAGAAAGACAAATACTCCGGAGTATATTTAAGAACCGAGGGGGTCGTTTCAAAAAAAGAACCGAGGGGGTAGTGCACAACCGCATGGGAGACTCAGCCCGGTCGTTGTGCCACATTAATAGTGAGTAATGAGCAGTCAAATCATAAGCCCCACCTTTCCCACTATAAGTTGCTTGGAAGAAGCAACCATTAATACGCTCTTCTTTGAATCCGCTCATACTACTCCATCCATCACTGTTTATAGAGCGCGCTTCAGAAAAAGAAAAAAATATGTGGGACCAAGGCGACTAGCGATCGGCCTGAAAAATAGCATTGGTAGTTATAGCATGGTGTCTATTACTACAGGGAATAATGCGTACACACATGCATGCAATGCTTCCACCCCGGGTACACACATGCATGCACTTACTCCACTCCGTAGTAGTACATCGAGAGAAAATTGTGGACTTGATTGCGGTTACCACGCCCTAATTAATTGAGCATTAAACCAAATGCGTCTAAAGTCTCTCTGGTGGTGGAAATGCATTGAGAGAAATGCATCATAATGAAGCACGCCCTGTAAACTGTGTCGGAGGGAGGAGTAGTATGAAGGTGCAAAACGAAATACGCGTATGGCCAGTCGGTCAACGCACCTCCTCTTGGCATATCACTCACATGTGGGACAGGAGTGTGAGCAAACCGATCTCAATTGATGGCAAAGAGCCAACCCGCCGTTCCTTGAGAGAGACAAGGAGTGAGAACACACAGACGGGCTCGCACGGAGGCCAAGATATATTCAAGCATGGTTGGTTGATCGATATCATCATTACATGTTGGGCTGCCGTTTTCCGCCCTTCTTCGGAATAAACGTGTAATTTATCAGAGATTAAAAAAAATAAGAGTACATACGCTCCACCATGCGGTTCTAATAGTAGTACTACTCGTACTACTAAACCTTGCGCTTGGCTCTTCGCCTCTTCATGAAGTCGAACAATGATGGCACTCCGCATGTTGGGTACTACAGTGTATGCCTCTAACAATCTGACACCAAATGGACTGATGCATGTCCACTGAGGTTAGGTTGCATTAGTCAAAAGGTGTAAGCGAGTGTCACCTTGTCCTGCAAGCTTCTCCTCATTCTGCGAGTTGACGGGACACACCAAAAAGTAGTGCTAGTCCGTACTCCCTCCTTTCCGGTTAATATGGCTTAATCTTTTTTGCGGGTAAATGAGAGAGCTTTATTCATATATAAGCATTCTTAGGACGATCCGCCAAGACACTGGTCACTAGGAAGCGAGGTACCCCGCAAAAAAAAGAAGTGGGAAGCGAGGTGTTTCATCAAGCCATCTCTCGGCCACATTCAAAGTGCAACAAGCACGGTTCGCACGAAGATGCGCCGCAAGGTTTGCTGACCTGTTTACATGCTGAATAACAAAAAAAGAGGAAATATTACCGAGTGCTCCTATTTGTAATAGGATATGAGCCAAAATTAAGCAAGAATTGGGGCGAGTGTTCCATGCAATCAACTTCCATTATCACATGCGAGAACCCTTGAAGAGAACCAAATGTGTTGAAGATTGCTTTATCACATTTTAAAATTATAATAAGAGTGTAGGCACTCCTCCATCCGGTTCCTAGTACTACTAGTATAGTACATACTCCCTCCATTCCAAATTACTTGACTTTCATTTTTCTAGATACAAATGTATCTATACTTGTTTACTGTCTAGATACATCTGTATCTAGACAAATGGAGGTCAAGTAATTTGGAACGGAGGGAGTACCTCTATAGACTATAGTAGCAGTACTAGTACTACTAGTAAACTTTGCGCTTGGCTGTTCGCCTATTTGGGAAGTCAAACAATAATAGTACTAGTAGTATAGTGTATGCTTCTGGCAATCTGACACCAAATTAACTGTTGCACGTCCACCACCTGAGCGAGGGACAGCTTGCATTAGTGAAAAGTTTCTCCTTGTGCTGCGAGCCACCGCGCGCAAGCTTCTCCCGTCCTGCAACCTTCTCCTCGTTTGGCAAGTTGACGGGACACAACAAAGTAATGCTAGTCCATACTGCCTCCTCTCCGGTTAATATGGCTTAATTTCAAACGTGATAAATACACTATCTGTCACTGTATATTTGTAAAAATATGGTCAGTGGACTTCATAATATGCTCATTGCGCTCAATATATATATTTTCCGGTGTTTATATAGTCACTAGCTCACCCTGACTGAGTATGTGTGTGCATGCACGTGTAGGTTGAGCACTTGAGCGTGACCGTGTGTGTTCCATTCGTGTGCTCGGACATGCATGCATTAGGGCGTCGCACGCGTTTTTGCGTCCATGTGTACGTGTGACTGTTGCATACACGTAGGGGGGATACGTGTAGGGGCCACGAAGGAGCAGTCAAATCACACAGTAAGTTAGTCGGAAGAAGCAACCATCATTTCACTCTTCAATGACACGTACGCAATATAAATGGTTGATATGGGGAGAAAAAGAAAACCACTATATATACACTAACAAGAGCCTAAGCTACAAGCCTGCTTGCTTAGGTTGCTCTCTTCACAAGCATAGAACGACGAGCCTGATCCCGCAGCTGGGGGAAGGGAACAATGTTCTGAGTAGACATGGTCGACATCGGCGAGGGAGAAAAGCCACAGTCGGTGCGTCCCAATTGGGGGTCACCGCGGTATGGGCCGATGCCGCGTCCCAACCGCCCTTCTAGCTACAGCCCGACGTCCCAGGTAGTCCATCTTCCTTTTGGAGCCGGCTTGCTCCACTGCCGTAGCTCCATCTCCATGTCGATCTTTCTCTACTTCTACCGGCTTCTACTTGTGATGAGTTTATGTCTCATGAACTAGTGCCAGTACTATTATTCTAATCACACTTCTTCAATATCTTTGCCATCAGGGATGCTCAGGTCGATTTTAGTGGAACTGCACAAAAGCATCATATGATCCGAGGGTGACGGCCCTCTTTCCTTCGACAGGTTCTACCTGGACAGGAAATTAAATCCTGTTTAGGGTTTAGGGTTTAAGTCGTAGTGACCCCATCAGTAGTTTTTCTTTCGTACACTCTCTCACAACTTTTGTCCTTAGTTGTGAAGTAAAGATTGGCTATGATCTGTGAATCATTAAGATGCATCAGCATGTGTGTTAGTTTTCCTTTGTATTTGATGGAATGTTGTAACGGGGCAACCATGGAATAGGAATGAAAATGGAGTGGAAAGTTTCCATTTTTCCGGAGAAAAAATGGAAACGGAGAGAAACCAATGTTTCGTTTCGTTGGATCGCGCCATCGAGCAAAACCAACATTTAAATCACATCTGTCGTGTTCATGTCTCATGCTCCTCCACGGCTCGACCCCACACGGTTGCTCGGCATGCCACTCACCGCAAACCGAGTATACGATAACTTTCCCGCCTGCTTGTCAATGGATCGCGCCATGGAGTACTAGCACTACTGGAAGAGATTGACGAGTTGGGGGAGGTCAGCTAGCTATAGCACGGACTCCCAAGAACTTTTTACATGCATGTTGTAGCCGGCTATTGCGACCTTTGAACATGGAGTAGTCGCATGCAGCAGGAAGCGGCGTGGGCGACGCTCTCTCGGCCAGCGCGCTGCTTCAATGCCGGCGCCAGTGAGAGGTCGCGTCCGCTCTGGCCGGGCATGAATGCGGCACTAACCGTTTCGGGCAGGAAGCACGCGCGGGTGATGAAGAGGGTTCGGGTTGGTCAGGTGCCACAGCCGGACGTCCGCAAACAAGAGATGTTGTACGTTAATATTGCTGCATATATAATTAACAACGTAAATAATGTGCCAATTGGACAAATATGATTGGAGATGGAGATGGAAATGGAATTTTATGTAAACACGGATATGCATGTGTATGTTTGTGTGTGTGCGCGGGATGACTCTCGCAACCTGGAAGCGGGGGTGTGTTTTTGATCGAGTTTTCTTTCTTGGTACGTTAAAAAATTGTCCGTCAGTTTTCGTTTCTTTTTTCCGGGAACGCGCCTATTCTATTTAAAACCACTACTATGGAGAGATTTTTTTACTCCATTATAGCCTCTTGTTTGATAGAGTTTCTCGCGTCTCTCTCTCTCACCCTCTCCATATCAAAACAAGATGACAGTGTCCACTCTATCTCTCTCCTCACCGGTGGTCACAGATTTGGCCGAATCCCGTCCACTGCGGGAGGTGAGGAGGTGCAGCATTGACGTTGTCGCCGTTGGCGATGGAGGAAGCCGATGCGCACCATCCACTCGGAGCCTGATTTATGCCTCGGTGGAGGTATACATGTTGTTTCGACAAAAAAAATACATGGTGGTTGTGCGGTCATTGTCCATACCGTGGTAGTACGATCACTGGTTAAATGAAGAAATGCTTTTTTTCTCGGGTATCCTGGTTTAGTTCCCATCAAGATAATTTTGATGCTTCTGTTTGTTGGTGCACTTTTCATTAATTCTTATTGACAATTGAGATGTTATTTCTAATCTTGTAAAACAAAGTAACAACACTATATCCTTTTTTACATTTTTGGGAACAACAATGTGTATCTCCATACCCGGGCATGTCTTCCTCAATTTTAGTGGAACTGCACAAAATTGGATGGCCATTGTTGTTCCGCCTCACTGTCCTCTGCCACGTGGTTCTTCCTTCCTCGAGCTTGATTACTGAGAAGAAACATACCACAGTGAGGATTTGTCGAACTTCATAGGTGCCTCACCCAAACTTGATGCCAAATGGATGATGCATCACCACGATGACCTGTCGATGCTCATGGTTGCATCAGCTGGTGAAGCTGATCGATTTTCAATGAAAAACAAGCTGTCTTCCATCAGTGCTCTTTGCTTGTTACGCACAAAGATGATATCCTTCGTCAGTTCACCTTGGTTGCATTGGAGACGCAGTCTTCTTTCATGTTGGTGCAATTTTATCACACCATTGGCTATGAACCAAATGTTTCCTCGAAGAAGGATCGACGTTGGTACTAAGAGCATAAGTTTTGTATTGATTTCTAAGCCTTCTCACAACTTTGTCTCCAGCTCCCCTGTAATTTTATTTGTCCAGCTATTAACTTTGATCTAAAAAATGGTGTGGACTAAAAACCCGGATGGACGTAGTAGCCCTCCATTTTTATTTACTCCGCATATTAGATTTGACTAAAGTCAAACTTTGTAATATTCTCAAACCTTTCCGATAATTGAAATTAAAATTCTTTATTTGTACACACTCTCACACGTTTCCGATAAATTTGGCGCATGTGTGGTTGTTCACTTAAGGGAGGGTAGTGTACCGCACATGAAGGACAGGAAGTGCGACCAGGACGCGTGGATCGTTAGTTCATCGGAAGTAGTAGTAGTTTTCTTCACTGTACGTTAAATAAAGAGTTTCGTTTCATACTTACACAATTTAAAACGATTGTTATGGAGAGAATAAGAAAACCACTCCACTATATATTAGTCATATACACAAGAGTACTATATGGACACAGCCTCATTGACTTAGTGCACATGCCTTTGGGTTTATGACAGGTGGGCCCAAAATGTGGCTGGCTCACCTGTCATACAACCAAAAGCAGGTGCAGTGAAGGCACCCGAGCTCAGTCCGTACTACAGTAGTATATATATAAGCTAGAGCCTCAGCGCTTGTTCACTAGGGTTTGCACTCTCCACACTCTCGCCACACTACA
>NC_041381.1:484128482-484203781 GCF_002162155.2 Triticum dicoccoides | reverse complement strand
TACGCTGGAGGCTCAACGTTCATTTGCTAGGGTTTGCTATATTCAATGTCCCTCTTCACCAGATCTAACCAAGACTGTGTTGGCCTCTTGTCTCTCTCTCCCCCCTCACAGCTGGTGAAGGAGGCGTCCATATCCCGTCGCACCGGGAAGGGGAGGAGGTGCAGCTTTCACTCTATCTCCTTCGGCGAGGGAGGCAATCCACTGCCGGCTGCGCTGTTTTCTTTCACCCAGCGCCTGTGCGGGAGGGCCACCGACCCCTTCTTCCTCGCTGTCATACATAGTGTGGGCAGATCCGGCCTCCCGCCGCACGCCTTGCCACATCCCGATGACCCTAAGGTATAAGTTTCTTTGAAACCGCCGTTGCTCTAGCTGCATGTGGATCTTTTTCGATCTGTAGTCGAATCTAGGTCTTGGTTCAAAGAGGAAAGAAGGGTGCGGTGGGCTAGAGCAAGAATCTAGGACGTGGTTCAATGAGGAAAGGAGGGACGGAAAGTAGTATAGACTGGCTATCCAGCCTCTTTGTTGGTCGAAAATGGAAAAAGGGGGTAACCCAGTACACACATCTGTAAGGAACCAATCTCTTTGTTGAAAAGGGAAAGAAACTGGGGGGTCGGGTAGTTTGTGCAGGACTAGATTTGCTGCCCTCACATAGGAAAAAGGTTCAAAGAGAACAAATATGGGACCAACGCATATATGCTGCTTGGCTACATACTCTACATCACCCATTTATACGTGTGGATGCACATGGTGCTGGCATGTCCCATACAACTATTTTGCTGTTGTTAATCTAAGAATGCCGCCAGAAAGTTGAAGCAATGCCACTGTTAAAAGTAAATTACATTTTTAATGAATGTTGTTTTAAGAGAATGTCTCTCTTAATATGAATCGATGCAACCGTTTTAGAAATGCTACTATCCTACTTTGTTTTCCATCCAAGATAAGTTAGATGCTTCTTTCTGTCACCGTTTGTTTCATCCTCCTTCATCGGCCAGTAATTGATTCCTTTTTGCCTCTGTTTAAACATGGATATCTATTCAACTTGTTGCTATTGCGACATTTTGCTTTGCTACGCGAAACACTTGTGCAACTGCACAAAACGAGATTGGATTTCCTATTCGTGTTGGCAGATTCATACATTATCTTGTGAGCGTCATGACAGGGTGGTACTTGCCATCATCCACATGATCGTGCAGTGTGTTTTGAGATGCTGTGCTACTTGTATTGGTATTGTTTTAAATAAATGTTGAATTGAAGCTATTGTATTGCTCTCTTTTCCCATTACGTAGTGAACAAAAATGGTACCAACCCAGACATGATGCTTGTTGCTTTGTTACAACAAACTCTGCATCACCCCCTTTATAAGTAGATGGAAGCACATGGTGTTGTTGCGCCCACTCTCCCTGGAACTGTTTATGCTTTTTGTTAATCTAGTGCCGCTAGTAAAATTAAGCAATGCCACTCTCAGAATTAACTACTGTATCTTATTTCAAAACTGCAACACTTGTTAGGGATTAGCGTGATTACCATTTTTGTGGCCGCATGTTTCATCCTCCTTTATTAGCCAGTAATTGATTCCTTTTTGCCTTTGTTTAAACAGGGATATCTATTCAACTTGTTGCTATTGCAAAATTTTGCTTCGCTACGCGAAACACTTTTGTTTTAAGAGTGTTTTCTGCAGTTCAACTTGAATGTCACACCGGCGACTTTGCTTAATTTTGGTGGAACTGCACACAAGGAGATCGGATTTTCATATACGTGTTGGGATTTCATTCAAATCCTCCTCCCGAGCTGTTTCAAATCTTGGTCAAGAAAGGTCAGTACCGACTTTCATCCACATGATGGTGCAGTGTGCTTTGAGATGTTGTGCTACTTGTATTGGTACTTTTTTGGATAAATGTTGAATTGAAGCTATTGAACTGTTGTCTTTTACCATTAAGAGAGCAAAAATTGTTCCAACCCAGACATGATGCTTGTTTCTATGTTACAACAAAACTCTGCATCACCCCCTTTATAAGTAGATGGAAGCACATGCTGTT
The DNA here is from genome assembly GCF_002162155.2 of Triticum dicoccoides. Lineage (NCBI taxonomy): Eukaryota > Viridiplantae > Streptophyta > Magnoliopsida > Poales > Poaceae > Triticum > Triticum dicoccoides. Next base: position 484,201,745 of record NC_041381.1, on the reverse strand, counting down.
GTTGCGCCCACTCTCCCCTGGAACTGTTTATGCTTTTTGTTAATCTAATGCCGCTGTTTAAATTAAGCAATGCCACTCTCACAATTAATTAACTACTGAATCTTAGTTCGAAACTGCAACACTTGTTAGGAATGGCACTATCCTGCTTTGTAGTTATTTCTACATGTTTAACCAAGGTATTGTTAAGATAATGTCTCTGTTAAAATGAATCAGTTGCATTGTTTTAGGAATGGTACTTTTGTACTTTGTCGTTCTTTATACATGTTGAAACAAGGCATTGTTAAGATAATGTCTCAGTCAATATGAATGAATCACACTGATGGAGAATTGCTACTCCCCTGCTTTGTTTCCCATTAAGATAAGGTAGATCAGTAGATGCTTTTCTTCTGGGAGTACAAGTCATCAACCGTTATTTCTCAGTAATTGTTTCCCTTATACCTATTGTTGCTTACAGGGATATCAAAATTAAAGCTCGGTTTTATTCCGACTTCGATTTTAGTTGAACTGCACAAAAGGAGCCAATGTGTCGAAGGCAAACTGCTGCATTACTGGGTCCAGTTGGTCGTTCCACTTTGCAGAAAGAAGCAGTCACTATTTGCGCTACATTACAGAAGGACTGACCAAGAAGCTTTACAGAGTATTATTAGGCGCTGGTGACATGACTAGTTTGCAGAGAGCATTGGCAATTCTACAACATGTGGAGTGCACTGGGCAAAAAGTGCCCAAACAAGTACAAGAAGCTACGACAGGACTCCACGATCATAGGCATTACATATTTTGAATGGGAAAAGCTTGTCGTTAGCAAGAGGACGTTAGTTTAATATATTTGAATTGGAAAACCTTGTCAAAATTTGCTCATTGATGTTAGCCAGAAGACATGCATTTGATATTTTTGAGTGGGACGCCCTTGCTATGAGCAGCGTTGATTGTTTTTTCCTATTCCTATGTTCAGTTTAGAAGTAAATAGTTACTCTGCTGAGATATTCCTATGTTAAGAGTTTGTTCTGAATATTGTATATGTAATTCCAGGCCTTGTGTTTGATTGCAAAGTTGAGCTTGGAATGTTGTGGCATGCGGCATCACAAGCTGTTCACCGTGCCTCCTGAGAATAATGCTTCGTATTGTTTTGCATGTCGATCTAATGCCAGTGATTTGCTCGTTAACAAGATCATCCTCTTTTATTGTTTCCGTGCTTAAGAAGTTCATCGTCTTATGTTTCATTCATAGCCTATATGACAAGTCGGGTAGGTTAGACATCAAACCATATGATCTTCCGACCAACTCATGATATTAGGCCGTGATTGGATTATCGTTTTCCAACCAAAACCGCTTGCAAAATTGACGCTTGTAAATAAAAGCAGATGGTCTCGGGCGAAGCGCTTGGTTGGTCGATTTCGACTAGTAAAATATCGGAAGTACTTCACACACGATAAAAACGCTGAACGACACTCAGATGATTGCTAATCCAGCCGTTAGCTGTTGTTTCAGCCTTGCCCATGGATGGCATGATACGCACGTCGTGCATGTATCGTGTGGTAATGTCGTCCATATAGCAGTGCTCGTAAAATATACACTGGTCTCTCAAATTACATGCGTAACCCGCTGGTTTTACTTACAGACCTGAGGCCCTCGGTTTCATTACGCCTGTATTTTACGCGTTGTTTCCGATGACGAGTAAATCACACTTGTATGTTAATACATGTTTGAAATAAACCAGAGCTCCCAAGCGCGGCCTTACCGTTTCATGCCGTCTCAGTTTCTCGAAGGTGCTCATAGGTGTCCGATGATCCTGGCTTCCTGAATGAGCAGCTGGCACTGTATTAGACCATCCGTAGGGCCCGCGAGGCCCTCTCCGTCGTCCTTTGAGTTGTTGCGCTCGCCGTGGCGCCGAGCATTGTTAACATCGTCAACGAACTTGAGAATTCAGGAGATGACTTCTTTTGACTGGATGACACTAGGGACCCACTAGGGCCATAGCCGTACATACGCAAGTGCCTCCTTATTAGGTACAACTATATTTTTTTTTGCTTCCTCCCAGTTTCCTGACATCACGGTCCCACACCATTGTCAACCTATGTAGTCAATATAAACGAGAGAATTGCACAAGGTGCGGCCGACAGCTGGGACCAAGCAGCTCGAGCAGTATTTGTGTTTTTGAGGCGTGAACACTGCAGAGTTTTTCTTGGCAATGATTTCGTTGTTGTTCAGAGGAGAGCAGGGTACTAACTGGGCGGGTTGTGCCCCATCTAGCCCAGGCCAGATATCCAGCCCAGATATTAATTTTTTCAAGATGAAAATGGCTAGCCCAGCGATACGTTTTTTTTGAGGAATACCCAGGCAAGGTCAACTTGTTATTCTGCGCCCCGCTGGGCTGCAAATCTTTCCTAGGAGGGATGCATTAGGCTTAACAGGAAAATGGGCTTTAAAAATAATAAATGGGATGTAATTATAAAAACTGGGCAGTTACTATAAAAATGCACCAAACCCGAAATTAGTTTGTAAAATATTATTTATGGATTTTGAAAACCTTAAATTTTCATTGTTGTGCGTGCAATGTTTTGTTGGATTTTTACATAACAAAAATTTATATTTAATCTGACTAGAAATTTCGGGATAAAAATATTTCGGATCCCATCAAAATGTGGGAAATTTTATTGAATTCTGTCTTCATCGGTTGGTTGAAATTATTAACCATTGTCCTAGCTAGAAAATGGGATGTACTTTTAACAAACTGTAAATGAGCTGTAGTAAATTCCATTAGAATTCAAAAATGGGCTGTACATTCTTACAAATCACAAATGGGCTATAAGTTCTCTGCCACACACTTGTGGGCCTACTAAGTTGACGCGTCCCCTAAAAAAATAAGTTGACGCGTAAGCAAGGCTTTGTCAACTTATTATAGTCAACACACGGTTCTAGCAGCAGTGGCCGTTGGATGTCTATCCAACGGATGTCGTACTTCTTCTTCAATCTTGGATATTCTTAGCTTCGGCCGCCCAAAAAATGATTCCTCCCCTGACATCTGGGGCGCACCGTTTCGGAGGCTGACCTGTGGGACTACTAAGTTGGCGTGTACCAAGGGCTTTGTCAACTTAGTCAATATAAACGATTCTAGTTTCAGTGACCGTACGATGTCCATCCAACGGCCGTAGTGCTTCTTCAACATTTGGTCTTCTTGCTCCAGCTGCCCAAAGCAGCGCCGGTCGTGCCGCCTGCTCCTGCCTCCCGTGGCCGGCTGTACTGCCGCAGAGGCCTCACCGCCCCCATACTACTCCCACCGCTGGCCAGGCCATCCCTCCACTCACCCACACCCCCTGTTATTCTGCGGCGACGGCAGCCTCACACCGCAGGCGAACCAATGAACCCTCGTACTCCTCTCCGCGTGGGCTTCCACTACTGCATCTTCCCCGGCTCCGCATCGTCCCCTTCCTAGGCCTCGCCGTCGTCCACCGCCCTGGTGCTCTCGGCGCGGCGTGGTCAACGTGGTCAACGGTCGACTTCCATCGGAAGAGTAATGTACGTGGAGAGGCTGACAGCTGGGTCCATGGCGGCCGCAAGGAAGTGCCTCCTTATTATGCACAAAATAATTATTCCTCCACCTGACAGCAGGGACCCACCGGACGGGCCGCCTTATTTTGCAAAAAAAAATTTCCCCCTGACTGCTGGGATCCACCGGACGGGCCACCGTATTTCGCAAAAAAGCGTTCCCCCCGCTGTCAGCTCGGACCCACGGAAGTGCCTCCTTATTACACAAAAAAATGAATACTCCCCCTGATAGCTGGGACCGTATTTCACGAAAAAAACATTTCCCCCTGACTGCTGGGACCCACCAGCTACATCTTCGCACGCCAGGAAGCACGTCCGGGCAAAAAAAATGATTCGCCCCCTTGACTGCTGGGACCCACCAGCTACATCTTCGCACGCAAGGAAGTGCCTGACAGTCGGGACCCACCTGGTCGAAGCATACATAACATTGTCATTCTGGTCGCGAACATGTACGTACATATATACTGGTCTTAGTAGAGGCGCGCACGTGTCTTAGTAGAGGCGCGCATGTAGCATGTACATGTACGTACAGCGGCCAGTGTGCAAGAAAGAAAATACGGCCACGTACGTACATACGGGCGGGGTCTCGAACGCCTACTCACGCATACGTACGGCCAGGGCTTGTGTACATGGCTGGGTCGAAACAGAGAAACAGCGTCATCGTCGTGTTCATGGGGAGCCAACCGGCTGGGTCGGAATGAAATGCGTCGTCGTGTTCATCGGGAGGGCTTGGACGGAACGTGCGATGGAAACGAGGCCTGGCGTACCGCAGGACGGAGGAAACGGCCTTGTGTTCGACCAACCACGTTCGAAACGGGATCCTGTTCATCGGGAGGGGTCTGGCGTACCGCAAAACGGAGGAAACGGATCTCCTACGGTCGAAACGGGGGTCCTGTTGATCAGGAGGGCTGTGGAGTACCGCAAAACAAATGAAACGGACTTGTGTTGGAGCGCTACGGTCGAAACGGGGGTCCTGTTCATCAGGAGGGGTGTGGCGTACCGCAAAACGGGACTCCACGGCTACTGTTCATCTCCACCGTCGACCACCTCCAGCCTCCACGGGATACTGTTCATCCACCGTCGACCTCCTCCAGCCTCCACGGGCTCCTGTTCATCCAGCCTCCATCGCGCGCTACTCCACCGGCTACTGTTCAACCACCCCTCCACGGGCTCCTGTTCAATCACTCCTCCACCGTCTACTGTTCATCCCCCCTCCACCGTCTACTGTTCATCCAGCCCTCCACGGGGTCATCCTGTTCATCCAGCCTCCACGAGGTCTTGTTCATCCAGCCCCAACCGACTCGATCGATCGAGGTCCTGTTCATCTAGAGGCAACGCCATGGGGTCCTGTTCATCCACCCCCACCGCTCACTGTTCATCCAAACCCCCCCGCAACACTCACTGTTCATCAAGAGGCAGCATCGATCGGCTTCAGTTAGTAGCAGTAGCAAAGGAATCGCTCGATCGGGTTCAGTTAACAGTCATCGATCGATCGCTCAGATTCAGTAACGCATAGCCTGCAGTGCAATCGCTCAGGTTCAGTTAGAGCCCAACGCCTCGCTCGGGTTCAGTTAGAGCCAACGCCTCGCACACATGCGCGTACATGTACGAGAGAAACGCACATCGCTCGGCCCCGACCTCCCACCGTAACCGGGAACTCACCGAAATTTTCCTCACCCTCGCTTCTACCATGTTTTTTCTGTCATGGACGTCCCAAAGAATGTCATGCAGCTGCGTCTCTGACCCTCCCAGGACAAAAAGCCCATTTTCTGTCATGATTTTTTGTCATAGAAGTAGGAGCCCACCACATCTATGATGATACCGGGTTTTGTCACAATTATCGTCATAGAAGTGTCATAAGTATGATAGAAATTTTTTTCGTTTGGCCCAAAATGTCACGGATGTGTCTTTTTTTGTAGTGGAAGAGGAAAGCCCTTCCCTCCTGCAGGGGGAGAAATAAGAGAATGACCTCCACGCGTTTGGAGGCCAAAGCGTCCAAGAAGGGGAAAGCTTCCCTTCCGGACAGCTCCACCGCAGCCACCGACAGCAGCTCGGAGTGGCAACCCAGGGACAAGCCCCTGGCCAAATCGTGAGTATCCGGACACATTTGTATATCCGGACTTTCTATTTTATTGTTTTGTCATGTTTGAATGATGTATTTGCAGTCTGGCTCGGTCCAACCTCGAGCAGTCCTTACCTTCGGAGGACTCGCGATGGACAGCGGGACCATTCCCTTGGCCTCCTCTCCCAAGGACACGTGTGACACCGAGGCATCATGCCGAAGGATCCCAGGTCTGGGAGAGAACCTAGAGGTTGTCAGGGAGGCGCCGGAGGGTGAGGCCTCGGCAGCCGGACACATGGGGGAGCAAGCCCCAATGGAGACTGACGATGGGGGCCATATCCAATTCGGCCCCCAACCGAATACAATTCCGGAGACCCATACAACTTCGGAATCAGGCAAGCAACCCTATTTGAAAGAGGGAGATGCGCCTACTCCGCCGGTGACCTCTGTCCATCTAGAGGCACCGGATAGTTTGCTGGAAGCGCTGCAAGGTGCTTCCATTGTTGACGAACACCGTACCTCTTATCGGTACGGTGATTGAGAGGGTACACTCCGTGAAAAGCGGACTGACTGAAGCATGCACGAGCCTTCTTACAGGCTTTTAGGTAAGCAACGCAAAAAAGAGTGTCACTATATAGACAGTAGCCCCTAATACTCTGTCCGGTGTTCGGAAAGAAAAACCGAACAGAGGATCAAATAATTTCGCAGGAGACTAATCTAAAATGTCTATGTGAATAAGTAGGCGTCGCTGCTGGCTGCGACCTCTCACACCGCGGAAGTCTCCAGATTGAAGCAGAGTTTGGAACAGGCCGAGGAAGAGCTCGGCCGCGTGAAGAAGCAGTTGGAGGACAGTCAAGGTATGCAGTAACCTTATCTAATTTCAGATATAATGAATAATTTTGTTCTGACTAAGGTGTCATGATTTTTATTAGGAGCCACGACCGAAGTAGAGGCCCTCAAGAATGCGCTGGCCGAGGCCGAGGACAAAGCAGCCAAGGAAAAAGCCGCACGCAAAAAGCATGAGGCCTGGGTCAAAGAGGTCCAGCAAGAGCTCCAGGATGATGTCAAGAAGTGCGATTCCTTGGAACGCAACATTACGGATCAAGAATTCGAACTTGCCAAGGCCCGCTAGAGTGCACAAGATGCCCGAGCCGAAGCCCAGGGCACCCTCCAGGAAATCCAGGCGGCCAAGAAGATCGCGGCGGGTAAGGCTTTTGTAATGCAGAGCAAATATGTGAAGGAAATGTCCTCTTACTGACCCGGATTTGGAGTTCTCCAGGGGCGTTTGCAGATCTGCCGTGCAGCGTGTCAGATGCTACAGAATTCTGCCGGGCCGAAGAGGGGAGATCTACGGAGAAGCTATTTTGGTTGCAATACCTTGCGCTAGAACATCTAGTGCTCTTTAGCGACCAGCTGAAACATCTGGTCAAGCTGCATAGGGCGGCCGAACTAGCCATGAAGGATTTGATAATTCGGCTATGGCCTACCGAAACCATTCCCACCAGCTACTTCGGACTCGTGAAGCAGCTGGTCGGTGCCTACCCTCGGCTTAATGCCATTAAGCGGTCGATCTGCATTGAAGGTGCGCGGATGGCCTTCGCCCGCGCTAATATGCACTGGGCAAAGATGGACGCCACGAAGCTGATGACCGAAGGACCACCCACGGGCAAGGAACACTGCAAACCCAAACTGTATTTTGATAGTGTGTTGGAGGGGTCCCGCCTTGTGGTCGAACAATGAACCAAGGATATAATCTTTGAGTGAATATGCGCATGTGATCCGTTCCTGTAATATAAAACAGAGTCGTTTTATAAGATGATATTTGTTATTTTAAAATTTACCTCTTGTGCGGCGGATTTTGTTAAATCTGAGAGTTGGCCAGTCGTCGGCTTCAGCCCCCACGTAGGCAGTACGGGGGTGTTCGGGATGAATCTAAACACTCTTTATCCAAATTTTTGGTCCTTTAAGGAGGTGTTTAGAGCAACGATCTAGGCAATCGGACTATGTGACTTTATCACCCTCACTTAGCCATAGGAGTTTGACAATAAAAATTTAGGCGCAACCCCTAGTGTTCGTAAATTCGAACTTGGGGTGCTGCAAACACCTGATTAGATAAAAAACCAATCCATCGCATAATGCGTAAAAAATCTCTAAGGATTTGTAACCTCTCGAGACAGCTCACCAACTCTTGCCGCATCATGACAGTTAGTTTTCGGCTTTCTCTATTGAGGTGCTCATCTGGAAGAACCAGGACACAATTGCAGTAGTTCTCCCTTTACTACCCTAGCTGATATAGAGGAACGTAGGGTAGCAAGCACAGGAGCCGGGCAACCCAACTATTGACCCAAGACATGATTCGGAGCCGATGCATATAATGCTACAATTCGGGGTGCCGAACTACCATAAAAGTGTTCGAACTTTCTTGTCGTATTATGGAGCATAATGAAGCTCATGGCGCATTAAGGTGTACCATAGTGTACAGGTGCAATTGATAAGAATATCATGAAAAAAGAAAATTCAAGCAATAAGCTGGTGCGTCAAGAATTGAACAACAAACCATTTTCCATTATAATATTACTAATACATCAAAGCGTATTTGTACAAGTAGTGTGATAAGCAATAGCTATTTAACATGCCTCCACCAAGTTAGAGCTGCATGCGGGTCCTTAAAGCAGGTATAATGATCGTTAACAGAGACCACCTGGAAGTTCCCATGTACGTCAAAGCTTCTTGTCGTCTTGGTATGTCCGTCCTTTGATAGGTCCGACGATCAGGCTAACAGAAAATGCTTGGGGAGGAAAGGTACCTGAAAAGAAAAAGAAAAAAGTATGCGGGTCCAGGAGCGGTTGAGCCATACAGTGGACCACGATCTAGCTGTGCCTCCGTCTATGCCCATGGTATTTTTAGTGCGTAGTTATATATGCGCGGTACAAATGCCGCTGTTTGTACGGGACTGGGATGGAGGCCGAATTGCTAGTCAAGCTCTTGACGAACTGGACCATCCTGTTGTGGAGTAGTTCGGACTCGTTTGACAGTGTCCGAGAACTTGGCCGCCGTATTGCGGTTATGCCTGAGAATGCCGCTCTGTACTTCTGCTGCAAGGGCTGCGGTGTGCTTCTCGGTACGGAGGGAGTGTTCCGTGTTTCGATTGACTATTATAACGCCGTGTGGCCCGGGCATCTTAAGCTTGAGGTAGGCATAGTGCGGTACTGCATTGATTCGAGCAAATGCAGTTCGTCAGAGTAGTGCGTGATAGCCACTACGGAAGGGGACGATATCGAAGATCAATTCTTCGCTTCAGAAATTATCCGAAGACCACTTCCAGTGTGATTGAGCCCGTACAGCAGGCCTCTACACATGGTATGACACCTTTAAAGGTGTTTTTTGTGGGCTTGATCTTGGAAGGATGATACCCATATTGCGCACTGTATCCTGATAGAGCAGGTTCAGGCTGCTGCCACCGTCCATGATGACTCGTGTAAGGTGGAATCCATCAATGATTGGGTCAAGGACCAATGCGGCTGAACCGCCATGATGGGTACTAGTTGGATGGTCCCTGTGATCGAAGGTGATCGGGCAGGAAGACCATGGGTTGAATTTTGGGGCGACTGGCACCATCGTGTAGACGTCCCCGAGTGCGCGCTTGTGCTCCCTCTTGGGGATATGGGTAGCGTACATCATATTCACCATTTTAACTTGAGGGGGAAACTTCTTCTGTCCCCCTATGTTCGTTGGCCTGGATTCCTCGTCATCGTCCTTGCTTTGCGACCCCTTCTCCTTGTTCTCGGCATTTAACTTGCCGCCTGTTTGAAGACCCAACATTCTCTGTTGGTATGATTGGCTGGTTTACCAGGAGTGCCGTGGATTTGACATGGACGATCGAGTATGCGGTCCAAACTTGACGGGCCCGAATTGTTTCTCTTAAAGGGCTTCTTCTGCTGACCGGACTTAGAGCCACTGAATCCAGCATTGACAACCGTGTCTCCGGCGTTGACAACCGTGTCTTCGGTGTTGTCGCCATTATTTCGACGCTTGTGTCTGTTGCGTCGGGGCTTGCCGTTGCTGTTCCTGGCTTCAGAAGTGCCAGGTTCGCCTGTGTTGTTATTGCTACGAGCTAGCCAACTATCTTCGCCCACACAAAAGTGGGTCATGAGTGCCATGAGGGCCACCATGGACTTCGGCTTTTCTTGGCCGAGGTGTCGGGCGAGCCATTTGTCACAAATGCTATGTTTAAAGGCCGCTAAGGCTTCAGCATCCAGACAGTCGACGATCTGGTTCTTTTTAGTTAAGAACCTAGTCCAGAATTTCCTGGCTGACTCTCTGGGCTGTTGAATTATGTGACTTAAGTCGCCGGCATACGGAGGTCGAACGTATGTGCCTTGAAAGTTGTCGAGGAAAGCATCCTCCAAGTCCTCCCAGCTGCCAATGGAGTTTTCGGGCAGGCTGTTCAACCAGTACCTGGCTTGTCCCTTGAGTTTGAGTGGGAGGTATTTGATGGCATGAAGATCATCACCGTGGGCCATGTGAATATGGAGAAGAAAATCCTCGATCCATACCGCGGGGTCTGTTGAGCCATCATATGATTTGATGTTCATGGGTTTAGACTCTTGTGGGAATTCATGTCCCATTAGTTCGCCAGTGAAGCAAAGTGGGTGTGCGACGCCTCTATATCGGGCCAAGTCGTGACATAGCTCGAATGGAGTTTGTGTGCGGTTTTCGGCCCGGACGTGGTTTTGTTTGTCATGTTCAGCCGGATAGCCATCATCGCGCATCAGGGTATGCCCCCGCGATCCATAGATTGATCTTGTCTGACCTGCTGTATTTTCCAAGTTGTGCCGCAGGTCATGTGTGTATTCCTGAGCTGTTGTATTTCCATTTCTACAGCGAGGTAGTGCGGGATGGTGTTCGGCTCGAGGTGCCGCTTTGTCTCGGCCACGTTGTGGTCGGTTAGACGCATTATACCTTGGTAGGACGGGCTCCGTCACCTCGTCATTGAACTGTGGTAGGAGTTTCCGCTTCGGGTAGCTTTTGGTTATGCGCTCGAGGCCATATTCCTCAGTTGCCAGGATAGCAGTCCATCTTTCATTGAGCAGATCTTGATCAGCTTGAAGCTGCTGCTGCTTTTGTTTTAGGCTCCTTGTAGTGGCTATTACCCGGTGCTTAAAGCGCTCCTGCTCGACGGTATCCTCAGGCATGATAAAGTCTTCATCGCCGAGGGTCACCTCGTCCTTGGAGAGCGGAGGGTACTTATTGTCCTCTGCGTCTTCATTCATCGCCTGTTCATCAGGGCTAGCTTGCCCGTCCTCCCGTTCGTCCTGTTCGGAGGTTGGCTCAATGCGGTCTTCATTGTCTTTGGCGTTGTCCGGAGTATTGTTTTCTCCTGTGATGGTGTTGCTGTTTTTACTACGGCGTGGCTTAGAGCGGCGCCGCTGACGTTGATGCTTTGGCTGCATCTCAGGAGGTCTATCCTCGACTGGATTTTCATTGTCGCTGTTGTTCTCTTTGGGTGTATCCACCATGTATATGTCGTACAAGGAGGTGGCTGTCCAACGCCCTATAGGCGGTGGTTCCTGTTCCTCTCCGACATCGTCGTCCATACCGTCGATGTCTTCAGAGTCGAAATCAAGCATGTCGGTTAAGTCGTCGACAGTAGCTATCAAGTGGGTGGTGGGTGGGAAACGAAGTTCTTCATCGTCCGCTTCCCACTCAAGCCAAACATAGTTCGGCCGAGAGTCTCCTGACAAGGAGAGGGATTTCAACGAGTTTAACACATAACCTAGAGGTGAGTGCTGGAAGATGTCTGCGGAGCTGAACTCCAAGATCGGCGCCCAATCAGGTTCGATGGACGCGGATGCACGCGGTCCGGAACCTATGGTCGGAGGTGAGTCCGAGGTTCTGGTGACACAAGCCCAGCTCGATGTTGGGTCTATGTGCGGCTCGAGCGCCGCTGAGTCTGCGGCTTCCGAGGCGGGGTTAAGCTTCCCGTCTTCGGACGACACGGTCTGCTCCGGATCTAGGGCCAAAGCAGTTACAGGAGCTATCTCCTGAGCATGGCCAGATGACAAATTTAGGTCATGTTCATCATGGTGGGAGGGGACAGCTGTCATGGGCTCGAATCCATTGAAGATAAAGTCTCCACGGATATCGGCCACAAAATTTAGGCTTCCAAATCTGACCTGATGGCTAGGGGCGTAGCTATCGGTCTGCTCTAGATGGCAAAGCGAGTTGGCCCGTAGTGCGAAGCCGCCGAATACAAAGATCTGTCCGGGGAGGAAGATCTCCCCTTGGACTACGTTGTTGTAGATGATTGATGGAGCCATCAAGCCTTCTGGTGATAATGCAGTGGAACTCTCAATGAAAGCACCAATGTCAGTGTCAAAACCGGCAGATCTCGGGTAGGGGGTCCCGAACTGTGCGTCTAAGGCTAATGGTAATAGGAGGCGGGGGACACAATGTTTACCCAGGTTCTGGCCCTCTCTATGGAGGTAATACCCTACTTCCTGCTTGATTGATCTTGATGAATATGAGTATTACAAGAGTTGATCTACCACGAGATCGTAATGGCTAAACCCTAGAATCCTAGCCTATGAGTATGATTGTTCTCTTCCTATGGACTAAACCCTCCGGTTTATATAGACACTGGAGGGGGCTAGGGTTACACAAAGTCGGTTACAGAGAAAGGAATCTACATATCCGAATCGCCAAGCTTGCCGTCAATGCAAAGGAGAGTCCCATCCGGACACGGGAAGAAGTCTTCTATCTTGTATCTTCATAGCCCAATAGTCCGACATATGTATATATTCCGGCTGTCCGAGGACCCCTTAATCCAGGACTCCCTCAAGGGGCTCCTTTATATGAGTGCAAACTGCGTTGCATTCACATCATGCTGCCTTTTTTTCCCAGTCCTCCTCCCATTACTTCCCTCGTGCATTCATGATGCTAATTGAAGGAGGATGCATCATTGGCCATTCATCATTTCGGGAACCGCTACCCTCTCCCTCGTCTGCATTAAAGCCGTATCAGGAAGTGTGCCACCCACTACCAAATCGAATAGTACTGTGGCGCCCACTGCATGCCCAGCTGAACACACCTCCTCGCCTCCATCTATGCTTAATTACTGAATCTATGCTTAATTACTAAATTTTAGTTGCATAAATTAGATACTGCTAGTGATTTTTAGCTTCATATTTTGACAAATCACAGTGTTACAAGGTTGACAAATGGCAATGTTACTACATCAACAAATGTCAATCTTTCCAGTTTGACAAATGGCAACATACCCAATATGACAGATGCAAATCTTACCAAATTGTTTGTAAGTGGTTGCACACGGGTCATCCAAAATAACCATTTGCATTGAAGAGATCCACAAATCCGGCTCTCACTTTGCATACGGGTGTTCTATCTAAAACGTTTGCGATCAAGAGCCATTAAAACCTATAGCCATTAAAACCAAGACATGTGGCGTCACGTGAATGGTTAAAATTTGAATTATGCACATAAATGCATCGAAAACTCAATTAATGCATAAAAATGTCCAAACGAACCCCAAAAAATCCCAATTGACACAACACTCATGTTGTTCTATGTTGACACGAGAAAAAAATTTGAAAGCAATAAGAGGCAATGGATATAATTTTGTCCCCAAAGGTGGGACGTTCCCTACCGAAACCATCATGCTTGTTGTGAGAAGCTCTGGTTTGTGAGAAGCATATACCCAAACCTACCCCAAATGGGACAAAAAATTTACCACGGCATGTTGATGCCACTCCATGATAGCATGCCAAGTTTCTTGATTTTTGACAAATTTTGGATTTACTAGAATTTAAAAACCAGGTATCTTAATGTTTGTGCCCGAGTGATGGTGGCAGGGTGTTCGACATTCATTCCTATTTCTTGCATGGGACCTAAGCATGCAACCAAGGACACATATTTGAGTTTTCAACCAATTTATATGCATTTGAGCATGTGCATGTAGTTCAAATTTGAATTATGCACATAAATGCATTGAGAAACTCAATTAATGCATAAAAATGTCCAAATGAACCCCGAAAAGTCCCAAAAATTGACACAACACTCCTATTGTTCTACGTTGACATGGGAATTTTTTTGAAAGCAATAAGAGGCAATGGATATTGTTTCGTCCCCAAAGGTGGGAAGTTCCCTACCGAAACCATCAGGCTTGTTGTGAGAAGCTTTGGTTTGTGAGAAGCATATCCCCAAACCTGCCCCAAATGGGACAAAAAATTTAGCACGTCATGTTGATGCCGCTCCATGATAGCATGCCAAGTTTCATGAATTTTAGACGAGTTTTGGATTTACTAGAATTTAAAAACCAGGTATGTCAATGTTTGCAGTCGAGTGACGGTGGCAGGGTGTTTGACATTCATTCCCATTTCTTGCATGGGACCTAATTAAGCATGCAACCAAGTACACAAATTCGAATTTTCAACCAATTTATATGCATTAGAGCATGTGCCTGTAGTTCACATTTGAATTATGCACATGAATGCGTATAAACTCAGTTAATGTATAAAAATGTCAAAGAGAACCCCCCAAAATCCCAAAAATTAACACAACACTCCTGTTGTTCTATGTTGACACTAGGAAAAAAAATTGAAATCGAGAAGAGGCAATGGATATCGTTTCGTCCAGAAATGTGAAATGTTCCCTACCGAAACCATCGGGCTTGTTGTGAGAAGCTCTGGTTTGTGAGAAGCATATCCCCAAACCTGCCCCAAATGGGATAAAACATTTACCACGGCATGTTGATCCTGCTGCATGTCAGCATGCCAAGTTTCATGAATTTCACATGAGCTTTACATTTACTATAATTTAAAAACCAGGTATCTCAATGTTTGTGGCCGAGTGATGGTGGCAGGGTGTTTGACATTCATTCTCATTTCTTGCATGGGACCTAAGCATGCAACCAAGGACACATATTGGAATTTTCAACTAATTTATATGCATTAGAGAATGTGCATGTAGTTCAAATTTGAATTATGCACATGAATGCATAGAAAACTCAGTTAATGTATAAACATTTCCAAGCAAACCCTGAAAATCCCAAAAATTGACACAACACTCTTGTTGTTCTATATTGACACTAGGAAAAACATTGAAATCGAGAAGAGGCAACGGATATCGTTTCGTCCAGAAAGGTGAAACATTCCCTACTGAAACCATCACACTTGTTGTGAGAATCTCTGGTTTATGAGAAGCTTATAGCCAAACCTGCCCCAAATGGGACAAAAATTTAGCATGTCATGTTGATGCCTCTCCATGATAGCATGCCAAGTTTCATGAATTTTGGATGACTCCTGGATTTACTAGAATTACAAAAGAAGTACGTCAATGTTTGCTGGAGAGCCACGGTGCCGTGTTGTTCGAAATTCATCCCCATTTCTTGCATGCGACATAAGCATAAACCCATGGACACATATATGATTTTATAACCCATGTTGGTGCACCGGAGCATGTGCATGTAGTTTAATTTTGAATTGTGCACCTGAAATGGCTAGAAAACCCATTTATTGTATAAAATGTCCAAACGAACCCTGAATAATTCCAATTCTTTTACGACACACATATAGTTGCATGTTGACTGCAGATAAAAGGTCTAGCAATTCAAACACCATCCATTGCTGCTGTGACCCCATTATGTAATTCATATCAAGAAGAATAATCAAGTAGATCCCACACAGTTTACTATAACCAACCATGTGAGATGCAGCACAAAATATCTTGGAGCATCGTCGGAGTATTGTACACATTACACCTTACGCGAGAATGTGCGACGGCTACAATCCACAACCCGGTCTGAATAAGGGACCGTGTCTGATGACACTTTGCGCGCCAGTTTTTTTTGCTGAAGCGATTCCAAATTTTTGGCTTCCATGGAAATATCTACCTCCCCGCCCCATCCCCCTTACAAAAAGCCACATTTCCCCTATTTCCGCCTTCCTTTCGAAGTTGAAACCTTCACTCCTTTCTTGCAGCGCCGCCTCCTCGCCGGCGGCCCTCCTTCAGGCTGTTCGGCCTCTCCTATCCAGGAAGGTAATCTGCACCCGACCCCCATCCTCCTCCTCCTTCCTCATCACACATGCCCCAATCGCCGGCGCGAGTGTGACACCTTCCACCCAAATCACCGACCAGTCCACCAAATAAGCACCACCCTAAGCCATGGTGCACGCAGTATAGCCAGGATCTCAAGGAGCATTTGGCAGCGGAGAAGCAAATCGCGGCCACAGGCGCGGATGAGGTCGTGATGGCTTCCATTCATGCCGATCCCCAGATCTTGGAGGAGCACCTCGCTGTCGAGGCCACTGTGGATGCCTCGTGCACCGACGCCGCGGCATAGTTGGCTGCTTTAAATGACGGTTTGTGGCGTTTTCTCGAGGCCACCGTCGGTGCCTTCGACAAAGACTACGAGGTGTTTTCTAAGCATGCACGTGCTTACCTCAGCTCGAGAGCCAGCAGGTTGGTTCCCAGAGCGGCTCAAGAAACTCACCACTACGATGAGGGCAACCACGATGTGGAGGCCTCGCCCTCTTCCATGTCCAAGGAGCCAATCATCATTGTTATCTCCGACAATGAGTAGCTTGTCTTATTAGCTCACTATAAGGACCCATGTTTAGTTTGCTAGCTACTAACTTTCCTTAACAAATTCTAGTGAATTGTGCTATCTACTTTTACCATGCAATCTTCTGCTCTAGTGTATATGTTCTATATATCATGCAATGTGGTGTTTAGTTAACTGTTTGGTTCAATTCTACAAATGTGATGTTCAATTCTTTAGGGTGCAATTTTCCAAGTTGTCAAGCATGCTTGATTTGGTTAACTGTCTGATCTTCTATTAGTAGTATGTTATATTGTGCAATGTGGTGCTCAGTTAACATTTGGTTCATTTGTTGTGGTGTTTAGTTAACTGTTTGGTTCAATTCTGCAATGCGATGTTCAATTGTTGTATGTGCATTCTATTATTGTATACCATCTGAGAAATAAATCGAATTTGGCTATACTAAATACATGAGAAACAAATACAATTGCTATATTTCCAAGTTGTTAAGCATGCCTGGTTTGGTTAACTGTCTGATCTTCTATTAGGAGTATGTTATATTGTGCAATGTGGTGCTCAGTTAACGTTTGGTTCATTTGTTGTGGTGTTTAGTTAACTGCTTGGTTCAATTCTGTAATGCGATGTTCAATTTTTGTGGCTGCATTCTGTTATTGTATACCATGTGGGGAATAAATCGAATTTGGCTGCACTTAATACATGAGAAACATATACAAGTGCTATATTTCGTAGTTCTTAGGGCCAGTTCTTTTGACGGCTTAAAAAATAAGCCGTCTCCTCCCCAGCTTTCTCCATAAGCCACCTCCTTCATTCATTGGGGCTTCTAAACTAGTTATAGGATAACTAATTTAGAAGTGTCAAAAAATTTAGGGAGCAGCTTATTTTTTAAGCTGGGGAGGGGTGGCTTATTTTTTAAGCTGCCCAAAAGAACCGGCCCTTAATCATGCTTGGTTTGGATAAATGGATTTTCCATGTGTCTTGAATTAATCTGATGAATCTGCAATGTGCTCATTTTTCATCAACATATTTTCTATAACACTATATAGTGTGCCAATAGCTTCAAATATTAGTCGTTGGATATGCCCATCCAATGGTCAAGAGATGCCAAATCCGAGCATTATCATCCGTTGGATATAGTTTTTAACTCATAGGATACTGCCATGTGGCCTTCTAACTGAAAACCCAACTCTACCATCTCATGTGTTCTAGAATTATCTATGCACATGCTTATCCGATACTCTAATAAAAAGAGGCTAGAACAATCTTGATTCTAGAGAGGTAAGAACCAAGTCGGATCTTGTCCAATACAATTCTAGAAAATGAAATACATATTCAAATGTATTTTTCCATGATATATATATATATTTATATATTTAAATGACATGCAAAGCACGTACAATTTACTAGTACTGATAGCATGCGAACCCTTACTTAACTTGATGACTAACTACCTTATATGTGTTGCAGGGAAACAATGGGAAGCACTGAGGTTTACAAGATGGTACTAACTATTATACCTTGCCTTTTTGTATTCCTTTGCCCCATTTCCAATATAGAGAAGATATTTATGCACATCCTTGTTTTTAGGCCTTTCCAAAGCAGTTCACTGATGATTACCTCTCAAACCACCTCTATGGTCAGGAGGCGAGGAAAGTTTTCATACAACACCCATGGTTCAATATTGATGTGTTCCTGAAGAGGACGAAGGATGGATAGTCAATCATCCACAGACACTGGCCAAAGTTGCAAAGACCTTCAACATGAATGAAGGCTCAATATTCGCCTTCCACTTTAGCAGTTTTCCAGATGAGATGCATATGTCTATGTATCGTCTATGAAGCTAATTTTGAAAGGTTCTAGATGTTGCATGTGAAACTTGGTGCTGGTGCAGTTGTGTAATGGGGTAGCTGAGTGCTGAAGCTATATCATGTTGTACTCGGATGCATTTCAATTATGAATTCCTTCTTCCTTAATATAGAAATGAAATATATTATGTGCTTAATATGAATGTCAATTAGATTAATAAATGGATTATTAATAATAGGGAAATTAGCCTGCTAATTGGCCAATTAGCCTGCTAATTGAGTTCTCCTAGTGCAAACGATTATTGAGAAAGCACCATGGGCGATGACCTTAGGAAACACACACAGTTTCTAGGAATAAACCGTGTTGGATCAATGAACAATCAAACATGACATTCTTTTGAAAACTGTTTGCATTACGCCACCTTGAGCAAATGTTTTCCTTGGAGTGACTGTGTGGGATGTATATACGAACGGAAACGTTTAGCGGGGACACACTGTGTGGGATGTACTTACGACTGGAAACGATTTCGCCTGTATAATTGTATTCTTTAGCACTACTGTACGTATAACTGTATTTGGTCGCTCGTAGGTCGCACACGACCTCATTTTGCCGAGTGTGTGTGCCAGGAGGGCATATGTCCGATGATTTCTGGGTCTTGTGGGAAGGACCCCCCTATCGCAGTCACTCACTAGGTGACGGTTTCGAACACCGTCGTGGAAAGGGGTTAAAAACCGTTTGTATATCACCGACGCGTACAAGTGACAGACTTCTCCAGAAGTCTGTATAAAACCATATGCTTTGGTCACTTCATCAAATCATATATTCCAACTCCGAGATGCTTGCACCAGTCCATAAATGGATCACTAGAGCTTGCACACTTTCTTAGCACCTTTAGGATCGACAAAACCTTCTGGTTGCATCATATACAACTCTTCTTTAAGAATCCATTAATGAATGTAGTTTTGACATCCATTTGCCAAATTTCATAATTATAAAATGCGGCAATTGCTAACATGATTCGGACAGACTTAAGCATCGCTATGGGTGAGAAAGTCTCCTTGTAACCAACTCCTTGAACTTGTCGAAAACCTTTTGCAACAAGTTGAGCTTTATAGACAGTAACATTACCATTAGCGTCAGTCTTCTTCTAGAAGATCCGTTTATTCTCTATGGGTCACCGATCATTGGGCAGATCCACTTTGTTCTCATACATGGATCCTATATTAGATTTCATGGCCTCAAGCCATTTATCAGAATCTGGGCTCATCATAGCTTCTTCATAGCTCGTAGGTTTGTCATGGTCAAGTAACATGACCTCCAGAACAGGATTACCGTACCACTCTGGTGCGGATCGTGCTCTGTTTGACCTACGAGGTTCTGTAGCAACTTGTTCTGAAGTTTCATGATCTTTATCATTAGCTTCATCTCCAGTTGGTGTAGGCATCACGCGAACATATTTCTCCGATGAGCTACTTTCCAAATTGAGAGTAGGTACAATTACCTCATCAAGTTCTACTTTCCTGCCACTCACTTCTTTCGAGAGAAACTCCTTCTCTAGAAAGGTTCCGTTCTTAGCAACAAAAATCTTGCCTTCGGATATGTGGTAGAAGGTGTACCCAATTGTTTCCTTAGGGTATCCTATGAAGACGCACTTCTCCAATTTGGGTTCGAGCTTATCAGGTTGAAGCCTTTTGACATAAGCATCACAACCCCAAACTTTAAGAAACGACAACTTAGGTTTTTTTGCCAAACCACAGTTCATATGGTGTCGTATCAACGGATTTTGACAATGCTCTGTTTAACGTGAATGCAGCTGTCTCTAATGCATAACCTGAAAATTATAGTGGTAAATCGGTAAGAGACATCATAGATCGCACCATATCCAATAAAGTGCGGTTACGATGTTCGGACACACCATTACGCTGTGGTGTTCCAGGTGGCGTGAGCTGTGAAACTATTCCACATTGTTTTAAATGAAGGCCAAACTCGTAACTCAAATATTCCCCTCCACGATCAGAATTGTGTTTCATTAAGTAGATATACCCATATCTGCTCAAATCATCTGTGAAGGTCAGAAAATAATGATAACCGCCACAAGCATCAACACTCATCGGACCTCATACATCGGTATGTATTATTTCCAATAAGTCATTAGCTCGTTCCATTGTTCCGGAGAACGGAGTTTTAGTCATCCTGCCCATAAGGAACGGTTTGCAAGTATCAAATGGTTCATAATCAAGTGATTCCAAACGTCCATACTTATGGAGTTTCTTCATGCGCTTTACACCGATATGACCCAAACGGCAGTGTCACAAATAAGTTGTAATATCATTATCAACTTTGCATCTTTTGGCATCAATATTATGAATATGTGTATCACCACGATCATGATTCAACAAAAATAGACCACTCTTCAAGGGTGCATGACCGTAAAAGATATTACTCATATAAATAGAACAACCATCTAATTTAAATGAATAACCGTCTCGCACTAAACAAGATCCAGATGTAATGCCCATGCTCAACGCTGGCACCAAATAACAATTATTTAGGTCTAAAACTAATCCCAAAGGTAGATGTAGAGGTAGAGTGCCGGCGGCGATCACATCGACCTTGTAACCATTCCTGATGCGCATCGTCACCTCGTCCTTAGCCAATCTTTGTTTAATCAGTAGTCCCAGTTTCAAGTTACAAATATGAGCAATCAAACCGGTATCAAATACCCAGTCACTACTACGAGAAAAATTAGTAAGGTACACATCAATCACATGTATATCAAATATACCTTTGTTCACTTTGCCATCCTTCTTATCCGCCAAATACTTGGGGCAGTTTCGCTTCCAATGACCAGTCCCTTTTGCAGTAGAAGCACTCAGTTTCAAGCTTGGGTCCAGCTTTGGGTTTCTTCCTGGGAGTGACAACTTGCTTGTCATTATTCTTGAAGTTCCCCTTCTTTTTACCCTTGCCCTTCTTCTTGAAACTAGTGGTCTTGTTAACCAACAACACTTGGTGCTCCTTCTTGATTTATACCTCCCCAGCCTTTAGCATTGCGAAGAGCTCGGGAATAGTCTTTTCCATCCCTTGCATATTGTAGTTCATCATGAAGCCTTTGTAGCTTGGTGGCAGTGATTGAAGAAATCTGTCAATGACACAAACATCTGGAAGATTAACTCCCAGCTATGTCAAGTGATTATGGTACCCAGACATTCTGAGTATGTGCTCACTAACAGAACTATTCTCCTCCATCTTGCAGCTATAGAACTTGTTGGAGACTTCATATCTCTCAACTCGGGCATTTTCTTGAAATATTAACTTCAACTCCTGGAACATCTCATATGGTCCATGACATTCAAAACGTCTTTGAAGTCCCGGTTCTAAGCCATAAAGCATGGCACACTGAACTAATGAGTAGTCATCAACACACGACTGCCAGGCATTCACGATGTCTTTGCTGAGGCAGGTGGTACACCAAATGGTGCATCAAGGACATAATTCTTCTGTGCAGCAATGAGGATAATCCTAAAGTTACAGACCCAGTCCGTGTAGTTGCTACCATCATCTTTCAACTTAGCTTTGTCTAGGAACGCATTAAAATTCAAAGGAACGATAATACGGGCCATTGATCTACAACATAGATATGCAAAAACTATCACGACTAAGTTCATGATAAATTAAGTTTAATTAATCATATTACTTAAGAACTCCCACTTAGATAGACATCCCTCAAGTCATCTAAATGATACGTGATCCAAATCAACTAAACCATGTACGATCATCACGTGAGATGGAGTAGTCATCAATGGTGAACATCTCTATGTTGATCATATCTACTATATGATTCACGTTCGACCTTTCGTTCTCCAGTGTTCCGAGGCCATGTATGTACATGCTAGGCTCGTCAAGTTTAACCCGAGTATTCCGCATGTGCAAAACTGGCTTGCACCCGTTTTATTTGAACGTAGAGCTTATCACACCCGATCATCACGTGGTGTCTCATCACGAAGAAGTTTTGCAACGGTGCATACTCGGGGAGAACACTTATACCTTGAAATTTTAGTAAGGGATCATCTTATAATGATTCCGCCGCAGTAAGCAAAATAAGATGCATAAATATAAACATCACATGCAATCAAAATATGTGACATGATATGGCCATCATTATATTGTGATTTTGATCTCCATTACCAAAGCAACGTCATGATCTCCATCGTCACCGGCTTGACACCTTGATCTCCATCGTAGCGTCATGGTCGTTGTCGGTGTCAAAACCGGCAGATCTCGGGTAGGGGGTCCCGAACTGTGCGTCTAAGGCTAATGGTAACAGGAGACTGGGGACACGATGTTTACCCAGGTTCGGGCCCTCTCGATGGAGGTAATACCCTACTTCCTGCTTGATTGATCTTGATGATATGAGTATTACAAGAGTTGATCTACCACGAGATCGTAGAGGCTAAACCCTAGAAGCTAGCCTATGATTATGATTGTTGTTTCTGTCCTATAGACTGAACCCTTCGATTTATATAGACACCGGAGGGGGCTAGGGTTACACAGAGTCGGTTACATAGAAGGAGATCTAACATCCGAATCGCCAAGCTTGCCTTCCACACAAAGGAGAGTCCCATCCGGACACGGGACAGAGTATTCAATCTTGTATCTTCATAGTCCAACAGTCCGGCCAAAGGATATAGTCCGGCTGTCTGGATACCCCCTAATCCAGGACTCCCCCAGTAGCCCCTGAACCAGGCTTCAATGACGATGTGTCCGGTGCGCAGATTGTCTTCGGCATTGCAAGGCGGGTTCCATCTCCGAATACTCCAAGGTAGATTATAAACACAATGATCGTGTCCGGCTCTGCAAAATAACTCCCACATACCACCGTAGAGAGCATGGTACTTTATAAATCTAATCTGTTGACAACTTTTCACAGTGTGTCCTCACGCCGCGGCCCGGTCTAATACGAACCGTTTTTCCCAGCCTGCCACTACACGTATTGCAAGGCGGTTTTATTGGCACGTCTTGTCGAAGTAGAGACCGTGTCCCCCTTATCGCGGGATTGTCATCAATATGGGTGTGGGTAACCCAACTATGCCTGTTGGTATGACTCCTTGTTTCTAGGAAAGTCCCAAACGGTCACACTGAGGACGCTTGATATTCACCTCCTTTATAGAGGGGCTGAGGCCTGTCCCTTTCTTCTCACGCTTGCTCCTTCCCCCACTCCGAGTTCCATTACCAAAAGCTCAGGCTAAAGCACTTCAGATCTTCAATCATGTCCGGATCCAACCTTCAAGGCCGGTGGATGGCCTACTCTATCACAGAGGAGGACATTGCGAAGCTCAGGGAGGCTAGGTATCTAACCGCTGACATCAAGCACAGGCTTCCTGCCCAAGGGCAGGTCATCCCCACTCCCGAATCCAATGAGAGTGTTGCACTTCCTCTAAGGCTTAGGCTTTAGTCTTGATCCCTTCGTGAGAGGGCTCATGTTCTATTACGGGCTAGATTTCCACGATCTAGCTCTGGATTCCATCCTTCACATCTCATGTTTATCGTTGTGTGCGAAGCCTTCCTCCACATCACCCCACACCTCGGCTTATGGCTCAAGACCTTCAATGTAAAGGAGAAGGTGATCGATGGGCGACACACGGAGTGCGGAGGCGCTGTAATAAGCAAAATCACCGGTGCCCCATGGACAGAAGGTTCCTTCCCGGAGGTGTCCGATTTATGGCAACGGAGGTGGTTCTACATCACAGCTCCCCGAGGCACAAAGTGGGCGCCTATCCCAGCCTTTCGCTCGGGCCCTCCACCTCAACTGGCGTCGTGGGCCAACGTGGGACTGGACTCGGGGCCTGCTAATGACGTACCGACATTGCAGAGCCATATTCGGGAGCTTCTTGAGAGGGATATTGTCACATCCCTGGTCCTGTTATGCACTAGGCTAGACCTCATGTGAGCATCATGTTTTAATTCAAATGAAATTTGAATTGAGGGATTTTCAAAGCCTCAGAAACCTTCTAAAAATGATCAACATTAAAATCTTCTCAAAGAAGTCCAAGAAAATGTTCCTCTTAGTCTCTGAAAATATTGCAAAGAGGTAAAACTCAAAACAATATTTTTGGTATCTCAGAGTTAATTATTTTGGGCCTTTGAATTAAATAAATAACTATTTGCATTGGATATATATTTCTTAATTAATTAATATATGTCCAATAATTCTGATCTTTGATGAAGGGCTTTGGAATAATCCTACTAGTCCCCACCATAAATATCAGAAGCAATAAAAATGATTTAGTGTCTAAAACTAAATCAAAACAAACTACAGAAAATAGAAAACAGAATTAAATAGAAATAAAAGAGGGAGAGAGAAGAACTACCTGGCGCTCACCTCTCAGCCCACCTGGCCCAACTCCAGCTGGCGGCCTAGCCCGCCACCGCTAACCCCCCTGTCGTCTTCCTCCCCTCGCACCGAAGCAGCTCGGTGGCGAGCGCCGACGCCGCCCTGGCCACCTCCTGCTTCCACCTCCTCCCTCCCAGCCTGCCTGGCTCCTCCTCGACGCCCCGGTGACGCCACGCGCCTCCCCGACCCCCTCTCACTTCTCCCTCGCTCTCTGGACCTCCCTCCCCCTTGCTCCTCTGCTTCCCCCCATAACCGAGAGCCGCCGCCGACGTTGCTCGCAACCACCGTGGCCACCGGCCACCCCTCGCCCTGTCGATAAGCCCAGAAGAACCGCCATCGTCTCCTGCATCGTCTACGCCAGCCCGTTCGACTACGGGAGCCCTGCATCGCCGCCCACGCCGTCTGCTCCATCTCTGGCCGCCCGAGAACGCTGGCGCCCGCTCGCCACCTCCGATGTCTCCCCCGAGCCGCTGGGCCTCCAATCGACCCCCTGTAAGCCCCGCCATCGTTCACCCCTACCCCCGTTCTCTTTTGCTCGCTCTGGCCGCCGATTCCATGAAGGCCGAAAACCATCGCCGCGCGAGCTCGACTCCGGCGAAACCTCGGTGACCATTTGGTCACGGACGTGCACCCGTTGTGCTTGCCGCGACCCGTAGAGCCCCTCCAGCGCCTCAGCTCCCTCGTTTGTGAGCAGCAGCGCCGAACCCGACCGCACCCGAACTCCGGCCGCCGCCGATTTGGTCGCCGCCGTCGATCCCGACCACCGCAGCTGCTGCCGCCACCACCACTGGATGCGCGAGTCTTCCAGCTCGCTGTAGCCGCAAACCCCGAGCAAAATGGTGCCCTGTAGCGCCGTCCCGAGCAACTCCGGCGAGGTCTCGCCGTCGCCGTGGTCGCCGGCGTCACTTGCTGACGTGGCGTTGCCATTAGCGGCTAATCCCCCCCAATTAGCACACTAACAGACACTGACTTCTGTGTTTGTGATCCATGATTCAGCTACTACCACGCATTGGGCCCGAAACCAATGGACCCTCTCGGCTTCTTGATCACCCTTGTCCTCTGTCCAGGAGTTGCAAGTAGTTTCTGGTGTTTGTAGTATGCTGGAGGCCGTGGGCAGCGCTGACTGGAGGGGTGGGCTGTGATGCGGTAGGCACGTGGCGCGGTGTACCGGGCGCCCGTTTGGTGTCTCGGGAACCCTGTTCACATCGTTTGGGGCTGTGAGCGAAACTCCGGCTGGATCTCCTCATGGATGGAACCCGAATAGGCGATAAACCTGGACTAGAGACTTGAGTGTTTAGGCAGGCCGTGGCCGACACCCACGTTGGGCTTCCGCTTGAAGGTTTCCGAGTACATGTCATGTAAACGGCGGTAAGTGGTGAGAGCGTGTGTGAAGAAGTACACCCCTGCAGGGTTAACATCATCTATTCGAATAGCCGTGTCTGCGGAAAAGGACTTCTGGGTTGCTTATACCAGTTCATAGACAAGTGAAAGTGGATACTCTAAAATGCGCAAGATAAGCGTGAGTGCTATGGATGGCGTTCTCGTAGAGAGACGGGAGCGGATCCATAGTGGTGTATTGATATGGTGAATATGTGGACTCGTGTGCGCCACCTCAAAGAGTTACTTGCAGTCGTAGTTCAGGATAGCCACCGAGTCAAAGCTGGCTTGCTGCAGTTAAACCCCACCATCCCCTTTGTTGATAATGGTGCATATGTAGTTAGTTCTGATGTAAGTCTTGCTGGGTACATTTGTACTCACGTTTGCCTAATTTGTGTTTTTGCAGAGAGAGATTTCAGTCTCGCTAGTAGTTCTGCGTGGACTTCGACGTTTAGCTTGTTACCTCAGCTACAATCTTGTGCCCTCGGCAGGATCTGATAGATAGTCAGGCTTCTCAGCCTTTTTCATTTATAGATGTCTGTACTCAGACATGATAGCTTCCGCTTGTGCTTGATTTGTATGCTCTGAATGTTGGGTCATGAGACCCCTGTTTGTAATATCTCGCTCCTCGGAGCCTAATGAATAAATACTTGAGTTGTAGAGTCATGTTATGATGCCATGTTGTATTTGCACATATCGAGCATATTGCGTGTATGTTATTGAAATGCTTGGTATGTGTGGGATCTGGCTATCTAGTTGTTTATCCTTAGTAGCCTCTCTTACCGGGAAATGTCTCCTAGTGTTTCCACTGAGCCATGGTAGCTTGCTACTGCTCCGGAACACTTAGGCTGGCCGGCATGTGTCCTTCTTCGTTCCTGTGTCTGTCCCTTCGGGGAAATGTCACGCGATGAATACCGGAGTCCTGTTAGCCCGCTACAGCCCGGTTCACCGGAGTCCTGCTAGCCCAGTGCTACAGCCTGGATTCACTCGCTGATGACCGACACGTTCGATGCTGGGTCATGGATGCCTGTCCCTATAAGTTAGTGCCACTTTGGGTTTACGACTAGCCATGTCAGCCCGGGCTCCTTATCATATGGATGCTAGCGACACTGTCATATACGTGTGCCAAAAGGCGCAAACGGTCCCGGGCAAAGGTAAGGCGACACCCGTGGGAATACCGTGCGTGAGGCCGCAAAGTGATATAAGGTGTTACATGCTAGATCGATGTGGCATTGAGTCGGGGTCCTGACAGCGTTGGTATCAGAGCTTGAGTGCCTGTAGGATTACCAAGCCAAACTGGTCGAAGTTGAGTCTAGAAATTCTTTAGTTATATAAGGGAATTGATTGTGGGATGGAACGCAAGGCTCTTTTTACTCCTTATACCTCATGCCCTTCTGATCTAAGTCATCTTATCTTTCCTACGGGGATTAATAACTAGGCTATCTCTTCTTTCTATCAGGATCACGTGTTACTAATCCGTAGACTTATAAGATTGCTGGACTTAAGCCTCGGTTCAGTTCCTATTACTTCTGTATGTTAACTGTTGATCTCGAAAACGTTGGTATTGTGCTTCTGAGCGGCTATGCCACCATTTTTGTAGCATGTCTCAAATCTTTTGAGCATTTATAGCCGTTATGCTGTCCGAGTCATCCCAGGTTTCTAAACAATCTGATGCATTTGCAAATCCGTTCTTCCCGTTCCCGATGTCCTTTTGGTCAGATTAATCACACAAATTAGTGAGTTGAGGTACTTTATTGCCTCGACATATATGTTGGAATAATTATTATGACCCTAGGTGTTTTAGGGAGTCACCTAGTAATCTAGCAATGTTTTGTGTTCCCAGTGTGAAGATTCTGGCCATCATTCTCGAAAGCATCTCGTGGTGCTACTTAGGAGTAGGTATTCTATTTCTGGGTTTTGAACCCGAGATTCACTCTACTTACTTCATGTTGATAGTGTTGCTAGTTCCTTTAGGAAATTAGTAACTTTTGCATTAGTCCTCGAGGTCCATGATATTTTCCTTCTTCCAAATACTATGAACCACTTATGGCAGTAGTTTGTTGGATCAAAAGATCATAACAGGAGTGCTCTCGATGGGTTCTCCATTCTATATTGTGACTCTGCCAGCTCAACCTTTCTGCATGGGTTATCCGGAAGAATTATGCTGAACTTTGTTCGGCATACTAATCCATGTATCCACAACTCAGAAAATTGTATGTTCCATTGAGTTGTCCCTCTTTAGTTGTATTCCAGTCTTCATCTATCCGTTGATAGTCAAGAGTAATTGTGCATTCGTGTGATCGATGCTTATTATTCTTGTGGTCCGTCAAGCCATTCTATCGCGGAATGACTAGGAGAAACAAACTCCAGTACCTCTTCCATATCCAGGATTGGGTCAAAGAAGTTGTGCTCCGCAGATCAAATTGCTAATCCAGCTTTTGTTCTGCTCTACCATGGAGTATTACCATCTTTTATATCGGGATTGTTATAGGAATCGCACACCATCCTATGAACTCTTGGTACAGTGATACTTCTTGCCATCATTGTTCATTCCTCGGTTCCTGTGTTATTGTAACCGGAATGCCGACAAATGAATCATGGCGTGTGAAATCAATACTGCTAGCAACTCTGTTGCTTGGTAGTTAAATGGATGATAACCTCATTCTTAGCGTGTTGATTATTGAATCGTTACCCTAAGACTGATTGTGCTACCTAGTCCTTATTTCTGGTGCACCCTCTGATCAATGAGTTAGGATTGTGTCAATACCTTGCTCTGTTGTTCATATCATCTTGCCCTGAAAAGCAAGATTGTTCTCGAGCTTAGAGACATATCGGTGGTTTGTGATTTTCCGTATATCTTCTCGGAAGTATTACCAGGTTGTCACCTGACTGTTATGTTGAGCTCGTGATCAAGTTGGTTTATCCTGTAAACCACCCCTTCTCCAAGAATCTGTGTGGGATACCCCTGAGCTAGTTGGCTAAGCTGAACAACAACTTGGAGAGTTGTAAGATGGAAGCTTGCCCGACTTAGTTCATGTTAAGGGATATCTTTTTGTGTGTGTGTGTGTGTGTTGAAGAAAGATGATATCTTCATCAATTGGTCCTTGTGATCAATTGTTGGATCTATTATCTTACCCAAACCTTTGATTTGAGTATGGGCTATCGTCAAATCAAATCAGAACCAACGATATTCATAATGTTGTCTTACTCGTGGTTGTTCCTCGAGCATACACCATTATATCTTTCGGGTCTGACCAATGCTATCACCGTGTTCATTTAACTATGGAATTCCTTTTAAAAGGAAACCCGGATGAATTGTTGTTGAGCCCATTGACAACATCTTTATATCCTCCATGATTTTGTTGAACATTAAGCTTGTGTTGGGAACTTGTGTAAGCATTATCTTCATGACTCGTTCGTGAAGCATATGTTTGGACAAAAGAAATGAGTCCCTCTAATTCATGTGCACTTGATGCAAGTTGCCGCCATGAATTTGAGAAGGCTTGTTTTACCTCCTTTGGAATCATCCCAAGTCAGTCATGCACGTGCGAAGAATTCTGTGGTCTGTTAGACTGATCATCTTCATTCCATATGTATATCCTAGCACACCAAGCCACTGATTGAGTTGTTCAAAGATAAAGGAGTCTGTCCAAGGTGAACTCTTTGGACTTCCACGCGTGGAGACTTCGATGTCATTGATGATGGTTCCCCACCGGAACTCGGTAGTGTTTTATTGTAAGACTACCATGTGATCATGTTTGTCTGAGACAACATGTTCACACGTGCGTAGCAGAACCAGCTCATGTTTTGGAGCTTGCTATCGTAGTTCATTCCCAGAGAATCTCGCAACGTCATCTCGTCGATTTGTGTTGCAAACTTTCGTTTTTCTTCCTAGACTCGATGAGTCTGGAATATCCTGACACCAGCCAGATCTCAATCTCAGGCAGATATGATGGTTGGAACATTTCCCAAGAGTTATAATATTGGTCTCACGATAACCGGTAAAGTGAATGTCGTGGCCAACACACCCCGCCGGGAGACCTAATATTGTAGTATCTTGATTGGAGAAGTTGGCCACCTCCCCATAAGGATTTCGTAGGATTTACCTCCGTAACTGTTCCTTATGGATTCTATTGCTCCCGAAGTCCGACCTTTTTACTTGATGTTCTAGATATCAAACCATATCTATGAATGGGTTACACTAGCACATCAAGGAGAACATTAGAAGCGGAGTGCTAAATGTCTCTCGGTCGATCATCCAGATTTTATTTCCTTGGCCCCGCCAAGGGTGAAATCTAAGAAAGTGTTATCTTCCTTTGCATCTGCATCATCCATCATCATTCATCGTGGTAGCAAGTTGTGTTGCCAGGATCCTTGACACGGATATTGGTAAAACCCTGATGAATATGGAAATGCTCAAGTTCTTGAGAGCACGCGCAAGCGCTAGGTGTTATCATCAACACTAACTGGAGTGCTCTCAGTTTCCTCGGCAATGCTATAACCATTCCAATAGTGGAATAACTCTCTATCGTTGAGCCTCTCCCCAGTTACTAGAATCATTCCCATCATTTGCATTTTGTTCCCAGCTTGCACCACCATCGTGCCACCCTACTCTGGATTACCCTTCTCAGTAATTACTGATCAGGATCATTTTCAAAAGTGGTCCTACCATGGGTCTCATCCATTTCCGGTGGTAAGCAAATTCATCCATCACGTTGTCCTCAACAAGGTAATCCACATCATCCAAGTCCGAGTATGCCATTCTACCGACCCCCTCCAAACGATCGCTCAAGAATTGCCTTAGGCTGGTTTAAAGAGTTTCAATGATCTTTGAATCAAAGGTAATTCTTTTTGCCACTTAAGGGGATATTTCTACGAGTCACCTTCCCTAAGGTGCATCGTTATGGTATCATGGCAATTCAACTCCTCGCTACGTTGACAACCGATCACAAAATTCTTAAGTCTGGAATTGTTGTCTACCTAGTGAACCTTTGTCATCTGCTTCACTCCAATTCCTATGGATGTGTGCTTCGTCTCTCAGCTCGAGAGATGTTACTATGTTTTATTCCGTGAGTTGATCCCGAGTTGTTCGATCTTTGAGAAGATCGATTCCGTAGAGTTTCCCTCTGTCATCGTCATGTTGGATGAAGATTTCGAAGGCAAGACATCAAGATCAATTTGAGTCAGTGAATCAACATCTTGAGAAGGACAGTTGGATTGTGGAGATCGTGTTAGCTTGTGACCCCTCTGACTCTTTACCTCACGTCCTGAATCTCGGGGCGAGATTTTTGTTTAGTGGGGGTGAGTTGTCACATCCCTGGTCCTGTTATGCACTAGGCTAGACCTCATGTGAGCATCATGTTTTAATTCAAATGAAATTTGAATTGAGGGATTTTCAAAGCCTCAGAAACCTTCTAAAAATGATCAACATTAAAATCTTCTCAAAGAAGTCCAAGAAAATGTTCCTCTTAGTCTCTGAAAATATTGCAAAGAGGTAAAACTCAAAACAATATTTTTGGTATCTCAGAGTTAATTATTTTGGGCCTTTGAATTAAATAAATAACTATTTGCATTGGATATATATTTCTTAATTAATTAATATATGTCCAATAATTCTGATCTTTGATGAAGGGCTTTGGAATAATCCTACTAGTCCCTACCATAAATATCAGAAGCAATAAAAATGATTTAGTGTCTAAAACTAAATCAAAACAAACTACAGAAAATAGAAAATAGAATTAAATAGAAATAAAAGAGGGAGAGAGAAGAACTACCTGGCGCTCACCTCTCAGCCCACCTGGCCCAACTCCAGCTGGCGGCCCAGCCCGCCACCGCTAACCCCCCTGTCGTCTTCCTCCCCTCGCACCGAAGCAGCTCGGTGGCGAGCGCCGACGCCGCCCTGGCCACCTCCTGCTTCCACCTCCTCCCTCCCAGCCTGCCTGGCTCCTCCTTGACGCCCCGGTGACGCCACGCGCCTCCCCGACCCCCTCTCACTTCTCCCTCGCTCTCTGGACCTCCCTCCCCCTCGCTCCTCTGCTTCCCCCCCATGACCGAGAGCCGCCGCCGACGTCGCTCACAACCACCGTGGCCACCGGCCACCCCTCGCCCTGTCGATAAGCCCAGAAGAACCGCCATCGTCTCCTGCATCGTCTACGCCAGCCCGTTCGACTGAGGGAGCCCTGCATCGCCGCCCACGCCGTCTCCCCCATCTCCGGCCGCCCGAGAACGCCGGCGCCCGCTCGCCACCTCCGATGTCTCCCCCGAGCCGCTGGGCCTCCAATCGACCCCCTGTAAGCCCTGCCATCGTTCACCCCTACCCCCGTTCTCTTTTGCTCGCTCTGGCCGTCGATTCCATCAAGGCCGAAAACCACCGCCGCGCGAGCTCGACTCCGGCGAAACCCCGGTGACCATTTGGTTACGGGCGTGCACCCGTTGTGCTTGCCGCGACCTGTAGAGCCCCTCCAGTGCCTCAGCTCCCTCGTTTGTGAGCAGCGGCACCGAACCCGACCGCACCCGAACTCCGGCCGCCGCCGATTTGGTCGCCGCCGTCGATCCCGACCACCGCAGCTGCTGCCGCCACCACCACTGGATGCGCGAGTCTTCCAGCTCGCTGTAGCCGCAAACCCCGAGCAAAACGGTGCCCTGTAGCGCCGTCCCGAGCAACTCCAGCGAGGTCTCGCCGTCGCTGTGGTCGCCGGCGTCACTTGCTGATGTGGCGTTGCCATTAGCGGCTAATCCCCCCCAATTAGCACACTAACAGACACTGACAGCGGGCCCCGTAGCGGGTCAAAGCCTGAGTCAACGCGGGATTAGTTCATGTGTCACTGACGTATGGACCCCGCACGTCAGGTTTGACCTGGACCTGGCCGTTGACTCGCTGACGTCATGCTGGCGTCAGGCTGACGCAGTTAAATCATTTTCTGGAATTATTTTAATTCTAAATATTCAGGAAATTCCAGAAAATGCCTAAAACTTCTAAAAATCATAGAAATTCAACCGTAACTCCAAATTAAATAATTTATATATGAAAAATTATCAGAAAAATTCAAGGAATCCATCTGTACCATTTTCATGCATGTTAGAACAACTTATAGCTGCTGTTTAGCACAAATCAATTAAATGGCATTTAAATAACCATATATGGAGTTGGAATTTGAATCATGTATTCAAACCAACCTCATTTAAATCATAGCTAGGTGCATTAGCCCAAAACACATCCATATTGCCATGTCATAGCATGCATCATATTGTGCATTGCATTGATTGTGTTCTTTCTTGTTTGCCGGTGTTTGTCCCCTCTCGATAGACGTGACTCCGACGACGCGATCGATGACACCGATGAAGAACTATATTATCTTCAGAAGTGCCAGGCAAGCAAAACACCCTTGTTCATTCCGATATAATCCTGCTCTCTCGCTCCTGCTCTCTTTTACTGCATTAGGACAACAACGATTCATCTGTTACTTGCTGCGGTAGCTGAACCCCTTTATCCTTTGCATGACCTGTCATTGCCACAGTAAATAGATGAAACCCACTAGCATGAGTAGGAGTTGTTTGAGCCCTGTTGTGCCTACTCATTCATGCTTGCTTGTCATGCCTGCTACTGCTTAGAGTTGAGTCAGGTCTGATTCATCGGGGATGAATCAGAGGTGTGTGAACATGTCCTACTGTGTGTGAGCTAAGTGTGTGAATACGATTGGGTAAAGGTAGCGGTGAGAGGCCATGTAGGAGTACATGGTGGGTTGTCTCATTGAAGCCGTCCTCAGGAACTGAGTTCTGTGTTTGTGATCCATGATTCAGCTACTACCACGCATTGGGCCCGGAACCAATGGACCCTCTCGGCTTCTTGATCACCCTTGTCCTCTGTCCAGGAGTTGCAAGTAGTTTCTGGTGTTTGTAGTATGCTGGAGGCCGTGGGCAGCCCTGACCGGAGGGGTGGGCTGTGATGCGGTAGGCACGTGGCACGGTGTACCGGGCGCCCGTTTGGTGTCTCGGGAACCCTGTTCACATCGTTTGGGGCTGTGAGCGAAACTCCGGCCGGATCTCCTCATGGATGGAACCCGAATAGGCGATAAACCTGGACTAGAGACTTGAGTGTTTAGGCAGGCCGTGGCCGACACCCACGTTGGGCTTCCGCTTGAAGGTTGCCGAGTACATGTCATGTAAACGGCGGTAAGTGGTGAGAGCGTGTGTGAAGAAGTACACCCCTGCAGGGTTAACATCATCTATTCGAATAGCCGTGTCCGCGGAAAAGGACTTCTGGGTTGCTTATATCAGTTCATAGACAAGTGAAAGTGGATACTCTAAAATGCGCAAGATAAGCGTGAGTGCTATGGATGGCGTACTCGTAGAGAGACGGGAGCGGATCCATAGTGGTGTATTGATATGGTGAATATGTGGACTCGTGTGCGCCACCTCAAAGAGTTACTTGCAGTCGTAGTTCAGGATAGCCACCGAGTCAAAGCTGGCTTGCTGCAGTTAAACCCCACCACCCCCTTTGTTGATAATGGTGCATATGTAGTTAGTTCTGATGTAAGTCTTGCTGGGTACATTTGTACTCACGTTTGCCTAATTTGTGTTTTTGCAGAGAGAGATTTCAGTCTCGCTAGTAGTTCTGCGTGGACTTCGACGTTTAGCTTGTTACCTCAGCTACGATCTTGTGCCCTCGGCAGGATCTGATAGATAGTCAGGCTTCTCAGCCTTTTTCATTTATAGATGTCTGTACTCAGACATGATAGCTTTCGCTTGTGCTTGATTTGTATGCCCTGAATGTTGGGTCATGAGACCCCCGTTTGTAATATCTCGCTCCTCGGAGCCTAATGAATAAATACTTGAGTTGTAGAGTCATGTTATGATGCCATGTTGTATTTGCACATATCGAGCATATTGCGTGTATGTTATTGAAATGCTTGGTATGTGTGGGATCTGGCTATCTAGTTGTTTATCCTTAGTAGCCTCTCTTACCGGGAAATGTCTCCTAGTGTTTCCACTAAGCCATGGTAGCTTGCTACTGCTCCGGAACACTTAGGCTGGCCGACATGTGTCCTTCTTCGTTCCTGTGTCTGTCCCTTCGGGGAAATGTCACGCGATGAATACCGGAGTCCTGTTAGCCCGCTACAGCTCGGTTCACCGGAGTCCTGCTAGCCCAGTGCTACAGCCTGGATTCACTCACTGATGACCGACACGTTCGATGCTGGGTCATGGATGCCTGTCCCTGTAAGTTAGTGCCACTTTGGGTTTACGACTAGCCATGTCAGCTCGGGCTCCTTATCATATGGATGCTAGCGACACTGTCATATACGTGTGCCAAAAGGCGCAAACGGTCCCGGGCAAAGGTAAGGCGACACCCGTGGGAATACCGTGCGTGAGGCCGCAAAGTGATATGAGGTGTTACATGCTAGATCGATGTGGCATTGTGTCGGGGTCCTGACAGATATCAGCCTCATCAAAGTAATTCAGGTAATGCTAGTATGACGGGCCCTGCCATGCAAACGTCAACCTCTCCGGATGTGGGAGTTCAACCCAGAAGGACCGCGAACAATTCAGCACTTCTTCGGCTTGACGCTCGAAGGGATGTATATGTTATTCTTCGGATCACACGTAAAGTGTCCGGACACCACCGAGGATGTGGGTTTGAACTGCAATCGTCTAGATACCCAAGTAAGTAACTCTGCAATCAAACACTCTGTTCATATTTATCACAACATTATTCTGAAAACTATCCATGGCCAGGATTGGCTTAGCAAGGCGGAGAGGATCAGGTGTCCGGCCCCTCTTCCCGAAGGCTTGCCGAATACGGTACTAACCCGGATGCTTAAACATGCACCCTATCAAGTGCCATCGGGGAAGGACGAAGGGAAGAGCAGAGAAGCCGAGAGCGGGCTTCACACATTGTACATCCAAACCGGGGGAATTAACATCTCCACGAAGGAGGATAATCGGGGAAGTGAATCTCAAGTTCCCTCCCCCCGCGGGAAGAAAAGGGCTGCCTCCAAGGACTTAGAAGCGGAGGCGCCTAAACAAGGGAAGAAAGCTTCGCCAGGGGGCCCTGCCCCAGAGGGCGTTCTCACCGCACAACGCCCGCAAACGGGACAGCCCTCCACCGAGCTGTAAGTGTACTTAAAAGTATTTTAATAAACATATACTGTTTTCCTTCGAGAGTAATAACCAAGCTCTATCTCTTGCAGTCCGGCTTGTAGCCCTTCTCAACAG
Organism: Triticum dicoccoides; assembly: GCF_002162155.2. Classification (NCBI taxonomy): domain Eukaryota; kingdom Viridiplantae; phylum Streptophyta; class Magnoliopsida; order Poales; family Poaceae; genus Triticum; species Triticum dicoccoides. Next base: position 484,165,775 of record NC_041381.1, on the reverse strand, counting down.
AGTTCGTCTTCGGGAGATCTTCTTCCGGAGATGATGGAGAGTGAAACTCCACCTGCCTCCCCACCCCATAGAGCGGGCGACCCCAAGGTGTCATCACGGAGGATTGCTGATCCATCAAGGCCAGAAGTTAACGCTTCGGCCACCCGAAGCCCGGAGTGTTCGACCCCCAAGGAGGGCAATAGGAAGAGTCCGGGACTGTCCGACACTCAGTCGGACACACTGATGGGTCTTCTGGAGCAAGCTGCTCTCTCAGAGGATCACCGTACTTTAATGGGCACGGTGTTTGAGAAGATTTCATCCACCAAAAGCGGGTTGAATGAAGCTTTTACGAGCCTACTCAAAGTCTTTGAGGTACGCAACAAAATACGTAATCTTTCGGTGGTACCGCACACGCTAGGTGTGCTCCGTATAGATAGTAGCCCCTGAGACTCTGGTTGCCAGCCTTAGGTGGCAATCGGAGGATCACACTTTGAAGTAATGATCATACTGTATTATGTGCAAATGGCTAAGGGTCCGGCAGTTGATCGGACTGATGAATTCGCTGAACTGCGGCGACAGCTTGATGTGGCGGATGCCGACATCGCGCTTGTGAACAAACGGCTTGACGAGTCACAGGGTATGTGTTTTCTTTTGGATTATCTGCGAATATCAAGAGGAGCATGATGCTAATATCTATAATATGTTGTGGCTGCAGATGGAGCTGCTGCCGTGGAGGCTCTAAGGGCGGAAATTGCCTTAGCCAAGGAACAAGCCAGGATAAGCAATGCGGCTGCCCTGAAGGCGGCCGAGGAGTTAAGAGCCGAACAGGCTGCTCATCGCTGGAGCGAGGATAAAATAGCCAAGATGGCTGTGGAGCTGATAGATGCCGCCAGCCGATATGAGCTCCTTGAAAAGGAGAGCCAAGCGAAAGCGGCTGACCTGAATAAGGCCTTGGATGCAGCCAATGAGACATGCTCTAAAGTCAGAGCTGTGCGGGAGGAGCTTCGATAAGCCGGAAATATCACGGCTGGGAGTTCCTATTTGTTGCAAATGAAGTTCGGAGATCCAAAGTATGCTCGTCTGGATCAGTTATGGAGTGCTACAGACGCGTATGCAGACCTGGCGAAAATTACTGTTGATGCTACCAAGTTCTTCAAGGATTAGATAGATCATGGGTGGAAAGGTTGTTCTGGTCGCAGTTTAGTGCTCCAACGCGTCCGCTGCCGTTGAATGAAAGGATGGCCGCTTGGGCCGAGCTCAATAGGTTGTTCGATCTTGCAATGAGATCTGTCATAGATCATCTGTGGCCGAAGGGACCAAGGCCGGACAGTTATTTTTGTTTAGTGCAACAATTCCTTGGTGTTGTGTCGCGTATTGACGCTGTAAAGAAGTCGGTGTGCATAGAAAATGCGCGGATGGCTCTTGCCCGTGTGAAAACATATTGGGCAGATATGGAGGCCACCGGTATTGCAACCCAGAGTCCGGCAGGAAGCCAGGACCTGGCCGAGCACTATTTTGAGCAAGTCATAGAAGGCACCCGTTTAATGGAGTCTCAGTGCTCGAAGAGTGTCATGTTCGAGTGACAAGTCTTTCAATTGTAAAAACAATGCTGTTTTAATTATAAAGGTTGTGTTTATACTTTTGCCTGAAAGTGTTGTAGTGCCTCCTGTGTGGCCGTTTATGTATGTATATAACCTGAAAGTTTGCAGTCGTTGGCTTCAGCCCCCACGCATATAATGCGGGGGTGTTTGCGAAAATACACGTAACCACACTTGATCCAATGTCTTGGTCCATTAAGGAGGTGATCACACGTCAAACTAGGCAACCAGACTATATAGCTTTAACACTTTCACTTAGCCATAGGAGTTTGAATGTGGGGCTACTATATAGCCCCTGGTACTTCCGCGTGCATCCAAATATGGTGCGCGTATGTACATGATCGGGGAACGGTCCTTTGTTAATGTGGAGGAATCCTGAAGATTCTGATAAGTCCTTGAGTGGTTGACCAGTCTCTCGCTGTATCATGACAGTCAGTTTTCGGCTTTCTCTACTGAGGTGCTCATCCGGAATAACCAGGGCACAATCGCAGTAGTTCTCCTTTGGCCGCCTTAGCCGATTAAACGGAATGTAAGGCAGCAAACCCAGGAGCCGGGCAAACCCAACATTTGACCAAAGACATGATTCAGAGCTGATGCATATAAGGCCAAACTCGCGACGCCGAACACTCCCGAAGGTATTCAGACTTTATAACATATACTAGGCTGAGTAACGCCCTCGATTATGAACCCTGTATTTCCAGGTACATGCATTAATCTGTCGTGGCGAAATGCCAATAACGCTAGTATCCCTCGTGGGTGTATTAAATACCCATGGGATGTCAAGCAACAAGATACATTTAAAGAAGGTTTACACAGGGGCTTAATCTAAAGAGAAACCTTTGAGCGGGACCCTGCTGCACGTCTGCACCTTTGTCTTTGTTGTGCCGTATCCTGGAAGGGTGTAGCATGATTGTCAACTGTAAGAAAAAGGAAAACTCTAGTGTAATCGTGTGAGAAGTTGGTTATTCTCAATGAACAACCAAAATGCAATATATTGTTATATTAATAAAGTCAAGCCGAACTGTAGGCTTTGTGACATGTTTGCAGCCCCTAGCACCGCCTATGGGGGTATATCTATGAACCCCAACTCAGGTTTGTCTGGGCTATTACTGCTGGTGGTGCACCGGACTCGTCTAACCATGTCCATGGTCTTGATGACCCATCATGTATTCTGGTAGGAGAGGCCGCTTAGTGTTCGACTGCTAGAGCCGCCACATATTCTTTCATGCGTAAGGAACGCTCTGTGTTTCCGCTAACTGTAATGACGCCACGTGAACCGGGCATCTTGAGTTTAAGGTAGGCGTAGTGCGGTACTGCATTGAAGCGAGCGAAGGCCGTTCTTCCGAGCAATGCGTGATAGCCGCTTCGGAAGGGAGCGATGTCAAAGATTAATTCTTCGCTTCTGAAGTTGTCTGGAGAACCGAATGTAACCTCTAATACGAGGGATCCCATGCAGCGGGCCTCAACGCCTGGTATTACTCCTTTAAAGGTAGTGTTACTTTGGCTGATTCTTGATGGATCTATCCCCATCTTGCAACAGTGTCCTGATATATCAGATTAAGACTACTGCCGCCGTCCATAAGGACTCGAGTGATATGGTATCCATTAATTATTGGATCGAGCACCAAGGCAGCCGATCCTCTGTGCCGGATACTAGTCGAATGATCCCTGCGATCAAAAGTGATCGGACAGGCCGACCAAGGGTTGAATTTGGGGGCGACGGGGTCTATAGCAAATACGTCTCTGAGTGCGCGCTTGCGCCTTCTCCTCGGTATATGAGTCGCGTAGATCATATTCACCGTTTTGACTTCTGGTGGGAATTTTTCTGTCCCCTAGTGTTTGGCTGGCGAGGCTCATCCTCGTCTTCACTTGGTGTCTCCCTTCCCTTGTGTTCGGCATTTAGCTTGCCGGCCTGCTTGAAGACCCAACATTCTCTGTGAGTGTGATTTGCAAGTTTTTCGGGGGTGCCATGAATTTGATATAGTCTGTCCAGGACCTTGTTCAGACCGGACAGTACATCTTTGCTGCCTTTAAATGGCTTCTTCCGTTGACTGGGTCGAGAGCCCCTGAATCCAGCATTGACCGCCGTGTTTTCTGGGCTCTCTTCATTGTTTCGGCGCTTGTTTTTATTGCGTCGTGTCTTCCCGTTGCCATCCCTAATTTCGGATGTGCCCGGGTCGCTGGTGCCTCTATGGGCCAACCAGCTGTCCTCGCCCACGCAGAACCGGGTCATAAGATTTGTTAGGGCCGCCATTGTCCTCGGCTTTTCTTCGCCGAGGTGTCCAGTGAGCCATTCGTCCAGGATACTGTGCTTGAAGGCCGCTAGGGCTTCGGCATCCGGACAATCAACAATTTGATTCTTCTTAGTGAGAAATATGTTCCAAAGCTTACGGGCTGACTCTCCGGGTTGTTGTATTATGTGACTTGAATCATCTCCATCTGGAGGTCAGATATAGGTCCCTTGAAAATTGGCCCTGAAAGCATCCTCAAGTTCCTCCCAACTTCCAATTGAGTTTTCGGGGAGGCTTTTCAACCAATGCCGAGATGGTCCTTTTAACTTGAGGGGCAGGTATTTAATGGCGTGGAGGTCATCTCCACGAGCCATGTGGATATGAAGGATAAAATCCTCAATCCAGACCCCAGGGTCTGTCGTTCCGTCGTATGCCTCTATATTCACGGGTTTGAATCCCTGTGACGTCGGTGAAGCACAGGGGGTGCGCAGCCCCTCTGTATCTGGACATGTCGTGGCATGCTATTGACGGTTGTTGTGTCTGGGGTTGATTCCGAACTGGTATTCGATCAGTATGATCGTTTTGGTGGACATGATCTTGCGCCGGAACACGTCCTCTGGATCCATAGATGGACCTGGTCGCACCAGCCTTTTTGTCCAGGAGCTCACGTAAATCGTGTGCGGGCTTGTGTGCAGCATCATTAGCCGCTCTATTGCGACCACGAGGTGGTCGGTCCGGCTGATCGGCCGTATTCTTCTTCGACAGACTAGGCTCTATGGCCTCGTCGTCGAATTCTGGTAGTAGCTTGCGCTTTGGGTAGCTCTTTTTGTGGCGATCGTCGCCATATTTTTCTTCAGGGTCTAGCACTTTGTTCCATCTACGGTTGAGCGTGTCCTGCGCGGCCTTAAGCCTTTGCTTCTGCTTCTTTAGGCTCCTCGCGGTGGCCATAAGCCTTCGGTGGAGGTTCTCTTGTTCCAAACGTTTTTCCGGAATGATGAATGCATCATCGTCTGGACTATCCTCCTCTCCAGAGGCAGGTTTATAAGTTCTACCCTCGGGATCGCCGTGATCGGGCGTCTACTCCGGGCTATGTTCAGCATGACCTGGCTCATCTTGCTCCTTCACTGGGTCCATATGGTCGTTGTTGCCTTTGGAGTCGATCAGGGTGTCAATTTTTCCTGCACTGTTATCGCTATTTTTACTATGGTTGGACTTAGAGCGGCGCCTGCGCCGTCGCTTTGGTTTCTGCCCGGGGGGTTTATCCTCCGTTGCATCCTTGTCGTCGCTGTTGTCCTCCTTGGGTGTGTCCACCATGTATATATCGTATGATGAGGTGGCTATCCAGCGCCCTGTGGGCGGTGGTTCTATGTTATCTCCCGCATCGACGTCCATACCGTTGATGTCTTCGGAGTCGAAGTCAAGCGCGTCAGTTAAGTCATCGACAGTGGCTATTAAGTGGGTGGTGGATGGGCAGTGAAATTCTTCATCGTCTGTATCCCACTCGAGCCGGACATAGTTCGTCCAAGAGTCTTCTGACAAAGAGAGAGAGACCTTAAAGAGTTTAGCACGTCACCAAAGGGCGAGTGCTGAAAGATATCCACGGTGGTGAACTCTATGATCGGTGCCCAATCAGATTCGATGGGCACGGGCGTGCGCGGTTCAGACCCTGAGACTGGAAACGAGTCCGGGGGTTCGGTGACACAGGTTTCCTTAGAGGTGGAGTCTGTGTTCGGCTCCAACGCCGATGAGTGTACGACCTCCATGGCGGGGTCCATCCACCCATCCTCGAATGGCACGATCTGCTCCAGATTGAAGTCCGGAGCTGCTGCAGGTGTGATATACCGAATAGTATCCGATGCCAAATCTAAGTAGTGCTCGTCGTGACCGTTCGGCGCTCCTGACGCGGGCGCGAATCCAGGTCGTGTAGTTCAAGTTTTCGAACCTGACCTGATGGCCAGGGGCGTAGCTGTCGATCTGCTCCAGATGGCCAAGCGAGTTGACCCGCAGTGCGAAGCCGCCGAATACGACAATCTGTCCGGGGAGAAAATTCTCATCCTGGACCATATTTTTGTTGATGAATGAAGGAGCCATCAAGCCTTGTCGCGACGACACAGAGGAACTCTCAATGAAAGCACCATTGTCGGTGTCAAAATCAGCGGATCTCGGGTAGGGGGTCCCGAACTGTGCATCTAAGGCTAATAGTAACAGGAGACTGGGGACACGATGTTTACCCAGGTTCGGGCCCTCTCGATGGAGGTAATACCCTACTTCCTGCTTGATTGATCTTGATGATATGAGTATTACAAGAGTTGATCTACCACGAGATCGTAGAGGCTAAACCCTAGAAGCTAGCCTATGATTATGATTGTTGTTTTTGTCCTACGGAGTGAACCCCCTGGTTTATATAGACACCGGAGGGGGCTAGGGTTACACAAAGTCGGTTACATAGAAGGAGATCTAACATCTGAATCGCCAAGCTTGCCTTCCACGCAAAGGAGAGTCCCATCCGGATACGGGACAAAGTCTTCAATCCTGTATCTTCATAGTCCAACAGTCCGGCCAAAGAATATAGTTCGGCTGTCCGGATACCCCCCTAATCCAGGACTCCCTCAGTCGTCTCGCCAACTATTGTTTCTACGACTATCTCTACCGCTTAGTGATAAAGTAAAGCAATTACACAACGTTTGTATTTCATACAATAAAGCGACAGCCATATGGCTCCTACCAGTTGCCGATAGCTTTTACAAAACATGATCATCTCATACAACAACGTATATCACATCATGTCTTGACCATATCACATCACAACATGCCCTGCAAAAACAAGTTAGACGTCCTCTACTTTGTTGTTGCAAGTTTACGTGGTTGCTACGGGCTTCTAGCATGAACCGTACTTACCTACGGCACAAAAACCACAATGGTGGTTTATCACGTTTGTTGTTTTAACCTTCACAAGGACCCGCCGCAGTCAAATTCAATTCAATTCAATTAAAGTTGCAGAAACAGACACCCGCCAGCCACCTTTATGTAAAACTAGTTGCATGCCAGTCGGTGGAACCGGTCTCATGAACGCGATCATGTAAGGTTGGTCCGGGCCGCTTCATCCAACAATACCATCGAATCAAAATAAGACGTTGGTGGTATGCAGTATGACGATCACCGCACACAACTCTTTGTGTTCTACTCGTGCATATCATCTATGCATAGACCTTGCTCGGATGCCGCTGTTGGGAAATGTAGCATGCAATTTGAAAAAAATTCCTACGCTCACGCAAGATCAATCTAGGAGATTCATAGCAACAAGAGGGGGAGAGTGTCTCCATGTACCCTCGTAGACCGAAAGCGGAAGTGTTTGCTTAACGCGGTTGATGTAGTCTGATTGTTCCATGCTATTATATTATCTGTTTTGGATGTTTAATGGGCTTTAATACACTCTTTTATATTATTTTTGTGACTAACCTATTAACCAGAGACCCACTGCCAGTTTATGTTTTTTTGCCTATTTTAGAGTTTTGCAGAAAAGGAATACCAAACGGAGTCCAAACGAAATGAAACCTTCGCGATGATCTTTCTTGGACCGAAAGCAATCCAGAAGACTTGGACTTGAAGTCAGAAATGCCATGAGGCGTCCACAAGGTGGGAGGGCACGCCCCACCCTTGTGGGCCCCTCCTAGCTCCACCGACGTACTTCTTTCGCATATATATACTCTTATACCCTAGAAACATCAGGGGCCACAAAACCACTTCTCCACTGCTGGAACCTTCTGTACGCATGAGATCCCATCTTGGGGCCTTTTCTAGCGATCTGCCGGAGGGGGTATCGATCATAGAGGGCTTCTATGTCAACACCATTGCCTCTCTGATGAAGCGTGAGTTGTTTACCATAGACCTTTGGGTCCATAGTTATTAGCTAGATGTTGTCATCTCTCTCTTTGATTCTCAATACAAAGTTCTTGGAGATCTATTTGATGTAATACCTTTTTGCGGTGTGTTTGCTGAAATCCGATGAATTGTGGATTTATGAACAAGATTATCTATGAATATTATTTGGTTCTTCCCTGAATTATTATAATCATGATTTGATATCTTTGCAAGTCTCTTCGAATTATCGGTTTAGCTTGGCCTACTAGATTGATCTTTCTTGCAATTGGAGAAGTGCTTAGCTTTGGGTTCAATCTTGCCGTGTCCTTTCCAAGTGACAGTAGGGGTAGCAAGGCAGGTATTGTATTGTTGCCATCGAGGATAAAAAGATGGGGTTTATATCATACTGCTTGAGTTTATCCCTCTACATCATGTCATCTTGCTTAATGCGTTACTCCATTCTTATGAACTTAATACTCTAGATGCATGATGGATAGCGGTCGATGTGTGGAGTAGTAGTAGTAGATGCAGAATGGTTTTAGCCTACTTGACATGGATGTGATGCCTATGTTCATGATCATTGCCTTAGATATCTTCATAATTATGCGCTTTTCTATCAATTGCTCGGCAGTAATTTGTTCACCCACCGTAATACATGCTATATTGAGAGAAGCCACTAGTGAAACCTATGGCCCACGGGTCTCTTTTCTATTATATTGTATCTCTTTTCCATTATATCGCATCTAATTTACTATTTTGCAATCTTTACTTTCCAATCTATACAACAAAAAAATACCAAAAAAAATTACTTTACTATCTTTATTAGATCTCACTTTTGTGAGTGACCGTGAAGGGATTGACTACCCCTTTATCGTGTTGGTTGCAAGGTTCTTGATTGTTTGTGTAGGCACTAGGTGACTTGTGCGTCGTCTCCTACTGGATTGATACCTTGGTTCTCAAAAATGAGGGAAATACTTACGCTACTTTGCTGCATCACCCTTTCCTCTTCAAGGGAAAAACCAACGCAAGCTCAAGAGGTAGCAAGAAGGATTTCTGGCGCCGTTGCCGGGGAGATATACGCCAAGTCAAGCATAGCAAGTACCCAGCATAAACTCTTCTCCCTCGCATTACATTATTTTCCATTCACCTCTCGTTTTCCTCTCCCCCACTTCTAAAACGATTTTCAAAAACTTTTGCCTTTTCTTCGCCCCTCTTCCGTTCGTCTCTTTTCGCTTGCTTCTTGTGTGCTTGTGTGTTGGATTGATTGTTTATCACAATGGCTCAAGATAATACTAAATTGTGTGACTTTTCCAATACCAACAAGAATGACTTTATTAGCACTCCGATTGCTCCTACTATCGATGTTGAATCTTGTGAAATTAATACCACTTTGTTGAATCTTGTTATGAAAGATCAATTTTCTGGCCTTCCTAGTGAAGATGCCACAACCCATCTAAACAACTTCGTTGATTTGTGTGATATGCAAAAGAAGAAAGATGTGGATAATGATATTGTTATATTGAAGGTATTTCCGTTTTTTCTTAGAGATCGTGCTAAAACTTGGTTCTCTTCTTTGCCTAAAAATAGTATTGATTCATGGAATAAGTACAAAGATGCTTTTATCTCTAAGTATTTTCCTCCCACTAAGATCATGTCTCTTAGGAACAATATTATGAATTTTAAGCAACTTGATCATGAGCATGTTGCACAAGCTTGGGAGAGGATGAAATTGATGATACGTAATTGCCCTACACATGGTTTGAATTTGTGGATGATTATACAAAAAATTTATGCCGGATTGAATTTAGCTTCTATAAATCTTTTAGATTCGGCAGCGGGAGGCACTTTTATGGAAATAACTTAAGGAGAAGCTACTAGGCTCCTAGACAATATTATGGTTAATTATTCTCAATGGCACACCGAAAGATCCACTAGTAAAAAGGTTCATGCGATTGAAGAAATTAATGTTTTGAGTGGAAAGATGGATGAACTTATGAAATTGTTTGCTAATAAAAGTGTTTCTTATGATCCTAATGATATGCCTTTGTCCACTTTGATTGAGAATAATAATGAATCTATGGATGTGAATTTTGTTGGTAGGAACAATTTTGGTAACAACGCGTATAGAGAAATTTTAATTCTAGGCCGTTTCCTAGTAATTTCTCTAATAATTATGGTAATTCCTACAACAACTCTTATGGAAATTTTAATAAGATGCCCTCTGATCTTGAGAATAGTGTTAAAGAATTTATGAGTTCGCAAAAGAATTTCAATGCTTTGGTTGAAGAAAAATTGCTTAAAATTGATGAGTTGGATAGGAACATGGATAGAATTTCTCTTGATGTTGATTCTTTGAAACTTAGATATATTCCACTTAAGCATGGTATCAATGAGTCTCTCAAAGCCATGAGAATTTCCATTGATGAGTGCAAAGAAAGAAGCGCTAGGATGTGTACTAAAAAGGATTGCTTTGTGAAAGCGCGTTCTTCTAGTTTTCATGATAATAATGATGAAGATCTAAAAGTGATTGATGTGACTCCTATTAAATCTTTGTTTTCCAATAATAATCTAGATAAATATGGGACTGGAGATGAGTTAACTTTAGTTAAAAGGTGTCCCAATGATTCAGAGTTTTTAGATCCTGATGCAAAAATTGATAAAAGTGGGATTGAAGAGGTTAAAACTTTACATAGCAATGAACCCACTATTTTGGATTTCAAGGAATTTAATTATGATAATTGTGCTTTAATAGATTGTATTTCCTTGTTGCAATCCGTATTAAATTCTCCTCATGCTTATAATCAAAATAAATCTTTTACTAAACATACCATGGATGCTTTGATGAAATCTTATGAAGAAAAGCTTGAACTAGAAGTTTCTGTCCCTAGAAAAATTTATGATGAGTGGTGTCGGTGTCAAAACCAGCGGATCTTGGGTAGGGGGTCCCAAACTGTGCGTCTAGGCGGATGGTAACAGGAGACGAGGGACACGATGTTTTTACCCAGGTTCGGGCCCTCTCGATGGAGGTAAAACCCTACTCCTGCTTGATTAATATTGATGATATGGGTAGTACAAGAGTTGATCTACCACGAGATCAGAGAGGCTAAACCCTAGAAGCTAGCCTATGGTATGATTGTTGTTCGTCCTACGGACTAAAACTCTCCGGTTTATATAGACACCGGAGAGGGCTAGGGTTACACAGAGTCGGTTACATTAGAATGAGATCTACATATCATATTGCCAAGCTTGCCTTCCACGCCAAGGAAAGTCCTATCCGGACACGGGACGAAGTCTTCAATCTTGTATCTTCATAGTCCGGGAGTCCGGCCAAAGGTCATAGTCCGGCCATCCGGACACCCCCTAATCCAGGACTCCCTCAGTAGCCCCTGAACCAGGCTTCAATGACGACGAGTCCGGCGTGCAAATTGTCTTCGACATTGCAAGGCGGGTTCCTCCTCCGAATATTTCATAGAAGATGTTGAACACAAGGATAGTGTCCGGCTCTGCAAAATAAGTTCCACATACCACTGTAGAGAGAATAATATTTACACAAATCTAATCTGCTGACGTATTCTGTAGTGTGACATCACGCTACGGCCAAGCCTTTATTCGAATCGTTTTACTATTCCACCTCAGCGCGTTTAGCGAGGCGGTTTCCTTGGCACGTCTTGTCGAAGCAGAGATCGTGTCCCCTTATTCCGGGATTCTCATCAATACGGGCATGGGTAACCCAACCATGCCATTAACCGCGGCGCTTGGGAGATAAGCGAGTTATATCAGGCTGGTGGGGGCTCATAGTTTCGGCCGGCCATATAAGGGGATAAGGATCCACCCTTTCCATCTACGCCTTCTTCCTCCTTTGCTTATCCATTCCTGCGCACTCGAGCTCCAGCTCCCAAGTCCGCACTTCCCACCTCAACCTTCTCCAATCATGTCCGGAGCAGGAGGTAGATGGATGGCCTCCACCATCACGGAGGGGCACATCAAAAAGTTGAGGAAGGCCGGATACTTGTCTAACGACATCGCGCACTGGCTTCCAGATGAGGGGCAACTCATCCCCACCCCTAGGCCCCATGAGAGGGTCGTGTTTCTCCCCCATTTCCTCCGCGGACTGGGTTTTCCTCTTCACCCATTTGTCCGGGGGCTCATGTTCTACTACGGCCTGGATTTCCATGATCTGGCCCCGAATTTTATCCTCAACATCTCGGCGTTTATCGTCCCGTGCGAGGCCTTCCTCCACATCAGGCCTCACTTCGGCCTATGGCTGAAGATCTTCAACGTCAAGCCGAAGGTCATGGGCGGTCGGCAAGCGGAGTGCGGAGGCGCCATGGTGGGCAAGATGCCCAACGTCACATGGCTCGAGGGCTCCTTCGTAGAAACCATCAAAGGGTGGCAATCAGGGTGGTTCTATATCACCGAGCCGCGTGACCCTGAGTGGGCAGCGGCCCCCGAATTCCAATCTGGCATACCCACCCGGCTCACGTCCTGGAAAGAGACGGGCCTGTTGTGGGGTAATCCGGAAGAGGTGGCGGGACTCCAAACCTGCGTCCAAGACCTGGTGAACAAAAAGGTTAAACTTGTCAACGTAGTCCAGGCCATGCTCTTCCGCCGGATCCTCCCGTGCCAACGGCGGGCTTTTAATCTGTGGGAATTCGACTCGGCCCAGCACCAAACCTTGTCCAGGCTCTTTGACACAACGCACGAGGACACCTGGAAGGTGCTATTCAACAGCTCCGAGGTCTCCCCTCCCGTCACCGAGGATCGCGGATTCTGCGCCAAGCGCCAAGCCACCGAAGTAAGCTTGTTTTATCCTTTACAGGATACTTGATTTTCATAGTTTGACTCTATGCAGGATCTAAACTCCCTCTCCTTTAACAGGACTGGAAGAGGACGTCCAAACAGTTTGATTGTCCAGCCCCTTTGCCCGAAGGCCCAGCAGATGCACGCTTGGCGAAGCTGCTGATTCCGGCACCCCACGTGGTGCCGGAGAAGAAGGCCAAAAAGAAGGCCACAGGGACTCGAAAGAGTTCCCGACACCTGGTGGTGTCAGATTCATCACCCGACGACCCCGAAGCGCCCTCCGCCTCCGAAGACGAGGAGGAGGAAGAAGAAGCCTCTCCCCATCCAACGGGGGGAGGAAAGAAAAGGAAGGCCGCCCCAACAGGGGAGGTCGGAGGGTCCAAGAAGGGGAGGACCCTTCTACCGGACTACGCCTCCGACGTCGAAGACGGCGGAGAGGAATGGCCATCCAGGGTCAAGCCCCTGGCAAAATCGTAAGTATCCGGATACCTGAATAACTTATGGCGCTCCTCTATTGTATAGTACCTTCTGACTCCGAATTCAATTGTGCAGTCCGCCCAAGGCTCAACTCGGCGATTCATCAAGCGGCTCCCTGGATTCGTCGGATGTGAATAGCGCTTCACTCCCGACGGCCTCCTCCCGTCGCCCTACGGACGATGCCGAGGTGGAGTCCCAAAAGGGGCTAAACCAGGAGGAGGTGGTCCTGGAGGCGCCGCAAGGCGACCTCCCGGACTCCAGGCCCAAAGGGGATGAAGCCCCAGAGGGATCTAAGTCCGGCCCTGGGCCGGACACCGCTTCGGAACTTCAGTGGTTCCGGAGTCCGGCAGGCAGCCCCTTCGCAAGAAGGGCAAGCCTACGACGCCGGCGGCCTCCGTCCAACTGGAGGCGCCGGACAATTTGCTGGAGGTGCTTAACGGCGCCTCCATCGACGAGGAGCACCGCACTGTTATGAGTGCGGTGATTCAGAAGGTTCAGTCCGCCAAGAGCGGGCTGACGGAAGCCTGTACCAGCCTTCTAACAGGCTTTGAGGTATGTGTTTAAAACATATAAAAATGTTACCGCATAGACAGTAGCCCCTGATGCTCAGTTTGGTGTTCGGAAAGAAAAGCCGGACTGAGGATCTTAAAAAGATATACGCAGGAGTCTAACAGAAATATGTCAATATGGGAATGCAGGCTGCGCTGCTGACCTCTGCTGCACTGACTGGGAGGTCGATGCATTGAAGCAGAGCCTCGAGCGGTCCGAGAACGAGCTCGGCCGTGCCAAGAAGAACCTCGAGGACAAGGAAGGTATGTAATACCTTATGTAATTGTATATATAATTACCTGGTTGCAAATGGTGACAGGACCAACGTGAATATTTCAGGGGCCACAACCAAGGTGGCGACCCTGAAGGAAGCGCTTTCCAAGGCCGAAGACAATGCGGCCATGGAGCGCTCAGAGCGAGAGAAGCAATAGGCGCAGGTGGCGGAGGTGCGGCAAGAGCTCGATGCTCTTGTGAAAAAACATGAGAGGTTAGAGCATGACTCGAAGACTCGAGAGTCCGAGCTTGCCTCGACACTTGAAAGCGCCAAATCTGCCAAGGCCGATGCCCAAAAGGCCCTCCAGGAGATTGAGGCGATGAAAAATATTGCGGGGGTAAGGCATTATTTATGCAAAGCAAGCACGTGAAAGTAAATTACCTGTTACTTACCCGAATCGGGAGCTCTCCAGGAGCATTCGCAGATCTGCCCCGCAGTGTATCCGCCGCCGCCGCATTCTACCGGGCCGAGGAAGGGAGCTCGACCGAGAAGGTGTTCTGGTCCCAGTATGCTGAGGCCGGACATCTAGTGCCCCTGAGCGACCAGCTGAAGCAGCTGGTCGAGCTTCATAAGGCGGCCGAACAGGCCATGAAGGGCCTGATAGGCCGGCTGTGGCCTGGGGAGGCCATGCCTTTGAGCTACTTTGGGCTGGTGCGGCGGCTAGTGGATGCCTGTCCACGGCTTGAAGTCATCAAGCACTCCGTGTGCATCGAGGGTGCCCGCAGGGCTTTTGCCCATGCTAAAGTGCACTGGGGCAAGCTGGATGCTGAGAAGCTGGTGAAGGATGGGCCACCAGAGGGGAAGGAGCATCGCATGCCCGAGATGTATTATGAGGGTGTCCTGAAGGGTGCCCGTCTTGTAGCGAATGAATGTACCGGGGATGTAATTTTTGAGTAAACTCGCTCGTGTTTATCCTGTGCTGAAAACTTGTTCATATGCACTAAGCAACGTTTTTTGAATTTAAAATATTACCTTCTATGCGACCGTTTATTAAATCTGAGAGATGCAAGTCGTCATCTTCTACCCCCATGCCACGAGTGCTGGGGTGTTCGGGATAAACCAGAGCGCTCTTGTTCCCATTCTTGGGTCCATCTAGGGAGACGCTCAGCACAACGAACAAGGCCGTCGGACTTATAATGCTTTATCACTCTCACTTAGCCATAGAATTCTATAATTTTAAATTTTGGTGAAGCCCCTAGTATTCGGAAGACTGAGTTCGGGGCGCTATCCACGCCTGGGCCGGATAAATCCAGCTCCTTGCTCTAAGCGTCATAAGTCTTTAAGGACTCGAAAAACCTCTCGAACAGCGACCGGTCTCTCGCCCTATCATGACAGTCAGTTTTAGCTTTCTCTACTGAGGCGTTAACCCAGCTCATCTGGGGCACAATCGTAGTAGTTCCCCCAGCGCTACCTTAGCCGACATTGCGGAACGTAAGGTACCAAAACAGGGGAGTCGGGCAAACCCAACTATTGACCCAAGACATGATTCGGAGCCGATGCATATAGTGCTATAAGTTCGGGGTGCCGCACTCATGAGAGTGTTCGGTCTTCTCACACCGTATTATGGGGTACTTAAGCCCCTGGTGTATTGGTCGTACCAAAGTGTATGGTTGCATAATGTCATGAGTGAACATATTTATATAAAAATAAATGAATACAATAACAGACAAGAGCTATGTATTGTTTATTAAAAAGGGCTGCTATGAAAGCAGAATGATACAAATAGTGCGATAAGCAAGAGATGGGATTATTTGACATGTCCCCCTCCAGGGGCAAGCTGCGAGACTTTAAGTAAAACATGTATTTAGCTTGTTATATAGACCACCTGGACATTTGACGTGGCTTGTTGTCTCCCTGGCTGTTGCATCGTGTATTCGGCGAGTGTATTGTCGGACAGGCCTTCCGAATAGTTGGGTCTTGAAAGTATATAAAAAAAGAAATGGCAAAATCGGGAGCCCCTAGTGCGGTTGAGCCGCATTCTGGGCGTGCCGTGGTTGTGCCCCTCCCCTTATGCCCATGGTATTTCCAAAGTGTAGTTATGTACGCGTGGTACTGCTATTGCCATCTTGCGAGGGCTGGGGTTGGGGCCGCACTGCTATGCTTGCTCGGAACGTGCCAGCCGGTTATGTTGTAGGTTACTTCCGGCGCGCTTGACGTTGTCCGGGCATTTAACAGACGGATTGGAGAATTGCCTTGAGAGGCTACTTTGTACTTCCGCCGCCAGGGCCGCCGTGTGTTCCTCTGTTTGGAGAGAGCGTCCGGTGTTTCCGTTGATCGTAATGACTCCGCGAGGACCTGTCATCTTGAGCTTGAGATATGTGTAGTGCGGCACCGCATTAAATTTTGCGAATGTGGTTCGTCCGAGCAGGGCGTGATAGCGACTGCGGAACGGGACTATGTCGAAGATTAACTCTTCGCTTCGGAAATTATCCGGGGATTCGAAGACCACTTCGAGTGTAACTGAGCCTGTACAGCTGGCTTCTACACCTGGTATGATGCCCTTAAAGGTTGTCTTTGTGGGTTTAATCCTTGAGGGATCTATACCCATTTTTCGCACTGTATCATGATAAAGCAGGTTCAGGCTGCTGTCGCCGTCCATGAGGACTCTAGTGAGGTGAAATCCGTCAATGATTGGGTCTAGGACCAATGCGGCGAATCCGCCGTGACGAATGCTAGTGGGGTGGTCCCTTCGATCAAAAGTGATCGGGCAGGCGGACCATGGGTTGAACTTTGGGGCAACTGGCTCCAACGCATAGACGTCCTTGAGAGCACGCTTCCGCTCCCTTTTGGGGATATGGGTTGCATAAATCATGTTCACCGTCCGCACTTGTGGGGGGAAGCCCTTCTGTCCTCTGTTGTTCGGCAGCCGGGGCTCCTCCTCGTCATCGCTATGCAGCCCATTGTCTCTGTTTTCGGCACTTAACTTGCCTGCCTACTTGAACACCCAACAATCCCTGTTGGTGTGATTGGCTGGTTGTTCGGGGGTGCCGTGTATCTGGCACGAGCGATCGAGTATCCGGTCTAAACTGGATGGGCCCGGAGGATTTCTTTTGAATGGCTTCTTTCACTGACCGGGTTTAGAGCCTCTGAATCCGGCATTAACTATCGTATCCTCAGTATTATCACCGTTAATGCGGCGCTTGTGCTTATTACAACGTGACCTGCCATTGTTGTCCTTGGTATCTGAGTTACCAGGGCTCTTGGTGATGTTATTGCTATGAGCTAGCCAGCTGTATTCTCCCGCACAAAAGCAGGTCATGAGTGTCGTGAGGGCTGCCATAGATTTCGGCTTTTCCTGTCCTAGGTGCCGGGCAAGCCATTCATCTTGGATGTTGTGCCTGAAGGCTACAAGAGCCGCTGCGTCCGGACAGTCGACTATTTGATTTTTCTTGGTTAGGAACCGCGTCCAGAATCTCTAGCCGATTCTTCTGGCTGCTGGATTATGTGGCTTAGGTCATCGGCGTCTGGTGGTTGCACATAAGTGCCCTGGAAGTTGTCAAGGAATGCGGATTCCAGGTCCTCCTAGCAACTAATTGACTCTGCTGGCAGGCTATTAAGCCAATGCCGAGCTGGTCCTTTAAGCTTGAGCGGGAGGAATTTGATGGCATGTAGATCATCACCACGGGCCATGTGGATATGAAGGAGATAATCCTCGATCCATACCGCAGGATCTTTTGTGCCATCGTATGATTCGATGTTTACGGGTTTGAAACCCTCTCGTCTGTGAAGCATAGTGGGTGTGCGGCGCCCCTATACTGGGCTATATCGCGATGTAGCTCGGATGAGCTTTGTCTGTTGTGTTCGGCCTGGCCGTATTTGTCATATCCGACGTGACGGTTACCGTCACGTGACGTGGGGCGCCCACGCGATCCGTAGATTGATCTTGTTTGCCTTGCCTTATCCTCCAATATGTCTCGCAGGTCTGGTGCGTTTCCACGTGCTCTTGTATTTTTAGAGCGGCGCCGGGGTGCGGCTTGAGTTGAGGGCTGAAAAGCCTCTCTGTCGCGGCCACGAGGTGTCCGATCGGCTGCATCATACGCTAGTGATGTGGGTTTAGTTGCTTCCTCTTGTAGTTGGGGTAGCAGCCTGCGCTTTGGGTAGCTCTTGGAGGGGCGTTCGAGTTTATACTCTTCGGCCACCAGGACTTCAGTCCATCTGTCGGCTAGCAAATCTTGGTCAGCTCTAAGCTGCTCTTGTTTTTTCTTGAGGCTGCTTGCCGTGGCCATAAGCCTGCGTTTGAAACGCTCTTGTTCGGCGGGATCCTCTGGCACGACAAATTCGTCGTCGTCGAGGCTTGCCTCGTCTTCGGAGGGAGGCATGTAATTGTCGTCCTCGACCTCCCTGTATGCTGCTCTCTCATGAGGGCTGGCTTCTCCGTCCTCCTGCGTTGAATCCTGCTGGAGGGGGTTGTCTTCGGCACTGTCCGGGGTGTTGTTATCTCCAGTGCCGGACTCGCCATTTTTTCTTTGGCGGGATTTAGAGCGGCGCCGCTGACGTCGGCGCTTAGGTTGCTTCTTGGAGGGGTCATCCTCCGGTTTTTCATCGCCATTCCCTGCTTTTGGGGTGTCCACCATGTATATGTCATATGATGAGGTGGCTTTCCAGTGCCCTATAGGTGCTGGTTCTTGTTCTTCTCCTTCATCGGCGTCCATACCGTCGATGTCTTCGGAGTCGAAGTCGAGCATGTCGGTTAAATCGTCGACAGTGGCTATGAAGTGGGTGGTGGGTGGGTTTCAAATTTCTTCGTCGTCCGCATCCCAACCTTGCTGACCATAGTCCGTCCAGGGCTCTCCTAACAAAGAGAGGGACTTTAGTGAATTCAGGATGTCGCCAAAGGGCGAGTGCTGAAAGACATCCGTGGCGGTGAACTCCATGATCGGAGCCCAATTGGGTTCGATCAGAAGGGGTGTGGAAGATCCGGAGTCCGGAAAGGAGTCTGGCACCTTGGAGTCATAGGCCTCACAAAGGACTAGGTTGGTATTCGGCTCGATCGCCGTAGTGATTGCAGCTTCCGGGGCGGCATCGAACCGTCCGTCCCCGATTGGCGCGGTCGGCTCCGAGCTAAGGGTCGGAGCGAACACCTGAGCGGCGCTCTGAGCGCTATCCGGCAGCAGAGCTAGGTCATGCCCATTGTGACAGTGCGGCACGCTCGGCCATGGCTCAAATCCTTCGAAGATCAAGTCCCCGCGGATGTCAGCCGTGTAGTTTAAACTTCCAAATCTGACCTGATGGCCAGGGGCGTAGCTGTCGATCTGCTCCAGATGGCCAAGCGAATTGGCCCGCAGTGCGAAGCCGCCGAACACGAAGATCTGTCCGGGGAGAAAACTCTCACCCTGGACCGTGTCGTGGTTGATGATCGAAGAAGCCATCGAGCCTAAAGGTGACGACACAGAGGAACTCTCAATGAAAGCACCAATGTCGGTGTCAAAACCGGTGGATCTCAGGTAGGGGGTCCCGAACTATGCGTCTAGGCGGATGGTAATAGGAGACGAGGGACACGATGTTTTTACCCAGGTTCGGGCCCTCTCGATGGAGGTAAAACCCTACTCCTGCTTGATTAATATTGATGATATGGGTAGTACAAGAGTTGATCTACCACGAGATCAGAGAGGCTAAACCCTAGAAGCTAGCCTATGGTATGATTGTTGTTCGTCCTACGGACTAAAACTCTCCGGTTTATATAGACACCAGAGAGGGCTAGGATTACACAGAGTCGGTTACATTAGAAGGAGATCTACATATCGTATCGCCAAGCTTGCCTTCCACGCCAAGGAAAGTCCTATCCGGACACGGGACGAAGTCTTCAATCTTGTATCTTCATAGTCCGGGAGTCCGGCCAAAGGTCATAGTCCGGCCATTCGGACACCCCCTAATCCAAGACTCCCTCAAGTGGGAACCTACTATTAAAATTAGGATTAAAGATTATGAATGCTATGCTTTGTGTGATTTGGGTGCTAGTGTTTCCACGATTCCAAAAACTTTGTGTGATGTGCTAGGTTTCCGTGAATTTGATGATTGTTCTTTAAATTTGCATATTTCGCATTCCACCATTAAGAAACCTATGGGAAGCATTAATGACGTTCTTATTGTTGCAAATATGAATTATTTGCGCGTAGATTTTATTGTTCTTGATATAGATTGCCATCCTACATGTCCTATTATTCTTGGTAGACCTTTCCTTAGAACAATTGGTGCAACTATTGATATGAAAGAAGGAAATATTAGATTCCAATTTCCGTTAAGGAAGGGCATGGAACACTTTCCTAGGAAGAAAATTAAATTGCCTTATGAATCTATTGTGACAGCCACTTATGGATTGCATACCAAAGATGACTACACCTAGATATATTCTGTTTTTATGCCTAACTAGGGGCGTTAAACGATAGTGCTTGTTGGGAGGCAACCCAATTTTCTTTTTGTTCTTTGCTTTTTGCTCCTGTTTAGTAATAAATAATTCATCTAGATTCTGTTTAGATGTGGTTTTATGTTTTAATTAGTTTTTGTGCCAAGTAGAACCTTTGGGAAGACTTGGTTGAAGTCTTAGCGATCTTGGTGTAAAAAGCAGAAACATTTGCGCTCACGAGAATAGCTGTCATGTTTTACAGAAGAGTGATTTTAGATTGATTCTTTTTGAATATGATTAACAGAAACATTCCTCACTTCCACCAATTTGTTTCAGAATTTTTAGAGTTACATAAATATTCGAAAGTAACAGATTGCTACAGACTGCTATGTTTTTCACAGATTCTGTTTTTCGTGTGTTGTTTGCTTATTTTGATGAATCTATGGGTAGTATCGGGGGTTATGAACCATAGAGAGGTTGGAATACAGTAGGTTTAACACCAATATAAATAAAGAATGAGTTCATTACAGTCCCTTAAAGTGGTGGTTTATTTTCTTATACTAACGGAGCTCATGAGATTTTCTGTTAAAGTTTTGTGTTGTGAAGTTTTCAAGTTTTTGGGTAAAGATTTGATGGATTTTGGAATAAGGAGTGGCAAGAGCCTAAGCTTGGGGATGCCCAAGGCACCCCAAGGTAAAATTCAAGGACAACCAAAAGCCTGAGCTTGGTGATGCCCCGGAAGGCATCCCCTCTTTAGTCTTCGTCTATCGGTAATGTTACTTGAGGCTATATTATTATTCACCACATGATATGTGTTTTGCTTGGAGCGTCTTGTATGATTTGAGTCTTTGATTTTTAGTTTACCACAGTCATCCTTACTGTACACACCTTTTGGGAGAGACACACATGAATCGGAATTTATTAGAATAGTCTATGTGCTTCATTTATATCTTTTGAGCTAGACAATATTGCTCTTGTGCTTCACTTATATCTTTTTAGAGCACGACGGTGGTTTTATTTTATAGAAATTGTTGATCTCTCATTCTTCACTTATATTAATTTGAGAGTATTTTAGAACAGCATGGTAATTTGCTTTGGTTATAAAATTAGTCCTAATATGATGGGCATCCAAGATGGGTATAATAAAAACTTTCATATAAAGTGCATTGAATACTATGAGAAGTTTGGTTCTTTATGATTGTTTTGAGATACGAAGATGGTGATATTAGAGTGATGCTAGTAGAGTAGTTGTAAATTTGATAGATACTTATGTTAAAGTTTTTGATTCCCGTAGCATGCACGTATGGTGAACCGTTATGTGATGAAGTTGGAGCATGATTTATTTATTGATTGTCTTCCTTATGAGTGGTGGCCGGGGACGAGCGATGGTCTTTTTCCTACCAATCTATCCCCCTAGAAGCATGCACGTAGTACTTCATTTCGATAATTAATAAATTTTTGCAATAAGTATGTGAGTTCTTTATGACTAATGTTGAGTCCATGGATTATTCACACTCTCACCCTTCCACCATTGCTAGCCTCTCTACTACCGCACAAATTTCGTCGGTACCATACACCCACCATTACCTTCCTCAAAATAGCCACCATACCTACCTATTATGGCATTTCCATAGCCATTCCGAGATATATTGCCATGCAACTTTTCACCGTTCCGTTTATTATGACATGCTCCATCATTGTCATATTGCCTTGCATGATCATGTAGTTGACATCGTATTTGTGGCAAAGCCACCGTTCATAATTTTTCATACATGTCACTCTTGAATCATTGCACATCCCGGTACACCGCCGGAGGCATTCACATAGAGTCATATTTTGTTCTAAGTATTGAGTTGTAATTCTTGAGTTGTAAGTAAATAAAAGTGTGATGATCTTCATTATTAGAGCATTGTTCCAGTGAGGAAAGGATGATGGAGACTATGATTCCCCCACAAGTCGGGATGAGACTCCGGACGAAAAAGAAAAAAAGAAAAAAAAGAGGCCATAAAAAAAGAGAAAAGGCCCAAATCAAAAAAATAAAAAAATGATAGAAAAAGAGAGAAGGGGCAATGCTACTATCCTTTTTACCACACTTGTGCTTCAAAGTAGCACCATGATCTTCATGATAGAGAGTCTCCTATGTTTTCACTTTCATATACTAGTGGGAATTTTTCATTATAGAACTTGGCTTGTATATTCCAATGATGGGCTTCCTAAAAAATGCCCTAGCTAGGTCTTCGTGAGCAAGCAAGTTGGATGCACAACCACTTAGTTTCTTTTTGAGATTTCATACACTTATAGCTCTAGTGCATCTGTTGCATGGCAATCCCTACTCACTCACATTGATATCTATTGATGGGCATCTCCATAGCCTGTCGATACACCTAATTGATGTGAGACTATCTTCTCCTTTTTTGTCTTCTCCACAACCATCGTTCTATTCCACCTATAGTGCTATGCCCATGGCTCATGCTCATGTATTGCGTGAAGATTGAAAAAGTTTGAGAACATCAAAAGTATGAAACAATTGCTTGGCTTGTCATCGGAGTTGTACATGATTCAATACTTTATGTGATTAAGATGGAGCATAACAAGACTATATGATTTTGTAGGGATAGCTTTCTTTGGCCATGTTATTTTGAGAAGACATGATTGCTTTGTTAATATGCTTGAAGTATTATTGTTTTTATGTCAATATTAAACTTTTGTCTTGAATCTTTCGGATCTGAACATTCATGCCACAGTAAAGAAAATTACATTGATAAATATGCTATGCCGCATTCCACATAGAAAATTCTATTTTTATCATTTACCTACTTGAGGACGAGCAGGAATTAAGCTTGGGAATGCTTAATATGTCTCCAATGTATCTATAATTTTGGATTGTTCCATGCTATTATATTATCTGTTCTGGATGTTTAATGAGCTTTAATATGTTATTTTATATTATTTTTGGGACTAACCTATTAACCGGAGGCCCAGTGCCAGTTTCTGTTTTTTTTTGCCTATTTTAGAGTTTTGTAGAAAAGGAATACCAAACAGAGTCCAAATGGAATGAAACCTTCGCGGTGATCTTTCTTGGACCGAAGGCAATATAGAACACTTGGAGTTGAAGTCGGAAACGCCACGAGGCATCCACGAGGCAAGAGGGCGCGCCTCCCATGCTCATGGGCCCCTCGTAGCTCCACAAACGTACTTCTTTCGCCTATATATATACTCTTATACCCTAGAAACATCAGGGGGAGCCACGAAACTCCTTTTCCACCACCGCAACCTTTTGTACCCGTGAGATCCCATCTTGGGGCCTTTTTGGGTGATCTGCCGGAGGGGGAATCGATCACGGAGGGCTTCTACATCAACACCATTGCCTCTCCGATGAAGCGTGAGTAGTTTACCACAGACCTTCGGGTCCATAGTTATTAGCTAGATGACTTCTTATCTCTCTCCCTTTGATTCTCAATACAAAGTTCTTGGAGATCTATTTGATGTAATACCTTTTTGCGTTGTGTTTGCCGAGATATGATGAATTGTGGATTTATAAACAATATTATCTATGATTATTATTTGGTTCTTCTCCGAATTCTTATATGCGTGATTTGATATCTTTGCAAGTCTCTTTGAATTATCAGTTTAGTTTGGCCTACTAGATTGATCTTTCTTGCAATGGGGGAAGTGCTTAGCTTTGGGTTCAATCTTGCAGTGTCCTTTCCCAGTGACAGTGGGGGTAGCAAGGCACGCACTGTATTGTTGCCATCGAGGATAAAATGATGGGGTTTATATCATATTGCTTGAGTTTATCCCTCTACATCATGTCATCTTGCTTAATGCGTTACTCCGTTCTTATGAACTTAATACTCTAGATGCATGCTGGATAGCGGTTGATGTGTGGAGTAATATTAGTAGATGCAGAATCATTTCGGTCTACTTGACACAGATGTGATTCCTATGTTCATGATCATTGCCTTAGATATCTTCATAATTATGCGCTTTTCTATCAATTGCTCGGCAGTAATTTGTTCACCCAACTTAATACATGCTATCTTGAGAGAAGCCACTAGTGAAACCTATGGCCCCCGGGTCTCTTTTCTATTATATTACATCTCTTTTCCATTATATCGGATCTAGTTTACTATTTTGCAATCTTTACTTTCCAATCTATACAACAAAAATACCAAAAATATTTACTTTACTATCTTTATTAGATCTGACTTTCTCGAGTGACCATGAAGGGATTGACAACCCCTTTATCGCGTTGGTTGCAAGGTTCTTGATTGTTTGTGCAGGTACTAGGTGACTTGTGCGTCGTCTCCTACTGGATTGATACCTTGGTTCTCAAAACTAAGGGAAATACTTACGCTACTTTGCTGCATCACCCTTTCCTCTTCAAGGGAAAAACCAATGCAAGCTCAAGAGGTAGCATAGTCGAATGTCTTCTCGATTCTACCGATCAAGCACCGAACGTATGGTACCTCCGAGTTCTGCACACATTCAGCTCGATGACGTCCCTCGAACTCTTGATCCAGTAGAGGGTCGAAGGAGTAGATGAGTTCCATAAGCACGATGGCATGGTGACGGTGATGGTGATGTGATTCGCACAGGGCTTCGCCTAAGCACTATGAAAATATGACCGGAAGAGTAAATGGTGGAGGGGGGCACCGCACATGGCTAAGAACAATTGATGCATCTTGAGGTGCCCCCTGCCCCCGTATATAAAGGAGGAGAGGTGAGGAGGGCCGGCCTAGGGCGCGCCCAAGTGTGGGGAGTCCTACTAGGACTCCTAGTCCTAGTCGCCCTTACCTTTCCAACGGAGGGGCAAAGAGGGAAGTAGAGGGAGAGGGAAAGGGAGAAGGAAAGGGGGCCGTGCCCCTCCCCTTGTCCAATTCAGACTCCCTATGGGGGGAGGGGGGGTGTTCCACCTCCTCGGGCCTGCCTTTCCTCTCAACTATGGCCCATAAGGCCCATTACTTCCCCTGGGGGGGGGGGGTCCGGTAACCCCTCGGTACTACAATAAATTCCCAAAACACTCTGGAACCATTCTGGTGTCCAAATACCACCTTCCGATATATCAATCTTTACCTCTCGACCATTTCGAGACTCCTCGTCATGTCCGTGATCTCATCTGGGACTCCTAACAACCTTCGGTCACCAAAACACATAACTCATATAATACATATCATCGTCAAACGTTAAGCGTGCGGACCCTGCGGGTTCGAAAACAATGTAGACATGACCGAGACACCTCTCTGGTCAATAACCAATAGAGGAACCTTGATTCTCATGTTGGTTCCCACATATTATATGAAGATCTTTATCGGTCTAACCACAATGTCAACATACGTTATTCCCTTTGTCATCGGTATGTTACTTGCCGAAGATTCGATCGTCGGTATCTTCATACTTAGTTCAATCTCGTTACCGGCAAGTCTCTTTACTCATTCTGTAGTGCATCATCCCACAACTAACTCATTAGTCACATTGCTTGCAAGGCTTCATATGATGTGTATTACCGAGAGGGCCCAGATACCTCTGCCAAACTCAGAGTGACAAATCCTAATCTCGATATATGCCAACCCAACAAACACCTTCGGAGATACCTATAGAGCATCTTTATAATCACCCAGTTATGTTGTGATGTTTGATAGCACATAAGGCATTCCTCTGATGTCCGGGAGTTGAATAATCTCATAGTCGGAGGAATATATATTTGACATGAAGAAATCAGTAGCAATAAAACTGAACGATCATTATGCTAATGATGTGATCCCGTTCATCAAATGATAACACATGTCCGTGGCTAGGAAACTTAACCATATTTGATCAATGAGCTAGTCAAGTAGAGGCATACTAGGGACACAGTGTTTTGTCTATGTATTTACACATGTATCAAGTTTCCGGTTAATTCAATTCTAGCATGAATAATAAACATTTATCATGAATAAGGAAATATAAAATAACAACTTTATTATTGCCTCTAGGGCATATTTCCTTCAGAAGAATAAAATGTTGGTGATCTCAACATAACGAGAGGTAATTTAGTAACATGAAAATTCCTACAACCATATTTTACTCTCTCATAATAATTACATGTTGGATTATAATCAAATTCAACAATATAACTATCACATGAAATATTCTCTTCATGATCCACATGCATGCAAAGTTGACACTCTTCCAAAATAGTGGGATTATCATCAGATAAGGTCATGACCTCTCCAAGCCCACTTTCATCAAAATTTCATAAGATTGAACAGTCTCCCAATTTGTGGGATTATTTTTAGCTAATATTGACACTCTTCCAAACCCACTTTTAATATTATCGCACACATATTCATCATGAGGTTTAAATAAATTTTCAAGATCATAAGAATCATTATCACCCCAATCATGATCATTGCAATAAGTAGTGGACCTAGCAATATTAGCATCCCCAAGCTTGGGGTTTTGCATATTATTAGGACAATTGACATCAATAGAATTTATAATAACATCATTGCAATCATGCTTTTCATTCAAGGAGCTATCACGAATAACTTTAGAAATTCCTTCGTTTAACACTTCATCACAGTTTTCAGATTCATAAATCACAAGCAAAGTTTCATAAAGAAAATCTAGTGAACTCAATTCACTAGCAATGTGTTCATCATAATTGGATCTCATGAAAAGATTAGCAAGTGTATGAGGATCCATATCAATAGATTTTTAGCAAGCGGAGATGCAAGCAAATAACAAGCACATGGTAACACAAGCAAACAAGAGATCTGACGAGAAAAAGGAGAACCGAAAGAAGGTGAATAAAACAACAAATTTCTGTGAAGTCCATGAAAACGAGAGGCAAATGGGAAAAAATGTAAATTGCAAGGAGATGAGATTTGTGATTAGGAACCTGGTAGATGTTGATGATGTCTCCCTGGCAACGGCGCCAAAAATTCCTTTTGATGTGGCTTGAGCTACGTTGGTATTTCCCCAAAGAGGACGGGATGATGCAGCACAACTAAGGTAGGTATTTCCCTCAATGATGAGACCACGGTTATCTAACTAGTAGGAGAACCACGCAATGCCACATAAACAACTCCTGCACACAAAGAACGAATACTTGCAACCCGACGTAGGAGAGGGGTTGTCAATCCCTCACAGGTAAAGATAGGTAAAATTGTAGTAGATTGGATAAATAGATCTTATAGGAATGTGAAATAAAATAAATAAATAAATATTGCAGCAAGGTATTTTTGTGTTTTTGGATTAATAGATCTGAAAATAAAAGCAAATAAAAAATACCTCAAAGGAAAATATAATAAAGAAGGGACCTAGGGGCCATAGATTTCACTAGTGGCTTTTCTCGAGAAAAATAGCATACAGTGGGTAAACAAGTTACTCTTGGGCAACTGATAGAACTTCAAATAATCATGACGATATCTAGGCAATGATCATTATATAGGCATCACGTCCAAGATTAGTAGACCGACTCCTGCCTGCATCTAGTAGTATAACTCCACACATCGACCGCTATCCAACATGTGTATTAAGTTCATGGAAAAACGGAGTAATGCAATAAGAACAATAACATGATGTAGACAAGATCTATTTATGTAGAAATAGACCCCATCTTGTTATCCTTAATAGCAACGATACATAGGTGTCGGTTCCCCTTCTATCACCGGGATCAAGCACCGTAAGATCGAACCCATCACAAAGCACCTCTTCCCATGGCAAGAAAAATCGATCTAGTTGGCCTAACTAAACCAAAGATTCGAAGAAGAAATATGAGGCTATAAGTAATCATGCATATAAGAGATCAAAAGACTCAAATATCTTTCATGGATAAAAACATAGATCTGATCATAATCTCAAAGTTCATCGGATCCCAACGAACACACCGAAAAACGAGTTACATCAAATAGATCTTCAAGAGACCATTATATTGAGAATCAAAAGAGAGAGAGAGAAAGCCATCTAGCTACTAACTATGGACACATGGGTCTACAATGAACTACTCACGCATTATCGGAGAGGCACCAATGAGGATGATGAAGCCCTCCGAGATGGTGTCTAGATTGGATCTGTGGTTTTTAGAACTTGCGGCGGCTGGAATTGATTTTCGTCACCTCCCCTAGGGTTTCTGGAATATTGGGGTATTTATAGAGCAAAGAGGCAGTGCAGGAGGCCACCGAGGTGGGCACAACTCACCTGGGCGCGCTTGGCCCCCAGGCATGCCCTGGTAGGTCGTGCTCCCCTCAGAGCACCCCTCAGGTACTTTCTTGGCCCATCTGGTGTCTTCTGGTCTAGAAAAAATAACTAAAATGTTTCACTGCGTTTGGACTCCATTTGGTAGTGATTTCCCGCGAAGTAAAAAACAAGCAAAAAACAACAACTGACATTGGGTACTATGTCAATAGGTTAGTCCCAAAAAATGATATAAAGTTGCTATAAAATGATTGTAAAACATCCAAGAATGATAATATAACAACATGGAACAATAAAAAATTATAGATACATTGGAGACGTATCAGTCCCGACATTGGTCGATGAAGGTAGCGGCAGGGGTCTCTTCACTTCTGCAGCCTTCGATAGCGAGATGCAATCTATGGACGATGGCTTGAGGTAGAGGGTATGACTATGTAGTTGCGGAGGTGGCACTTTTGGCCTAGCTGACAGTACCTGAGCGAGATGTTAACTAGTGAGTAGAATTAGGTGAAAACAAGGTTTCCGCAAAAGAAAATCACAAGCCTTTTCCATTGTCATATCCACACATAAAAGTGTTAGGTCGGTTATGACACCTCATGTGTGAGTTGCCCGTACATTCAAAATATTGGCATATATGATTGTAATGTTTTATGTTGTAGAGTTATCTGACAACCAGTAAGAGGTGGCCCGCGAGTCTACACTTAACTTGCTAGAGGCGTTAATAGGACTCCATAGTTACCTTTTATGCTTTTCATTGTGTTTTATTTTGAGCCAGCCCTCGAGTAATGCAGACTGTAACAAATCATATTCTCGATCTTTGATTTAGTACTTATTACATATGATATTCTTGATATTTGTACTATGAGTGCTAGTGTCACATCTGAAAACAAATTCAATTTTTGGAATATGAATTATTAATTTAGTATTTTTCTTGCATTTTGCTTGTGATTGCTTGATTTGAGTAGGATTTGAGTGATATTTGGGGCTCAATTTTTTTTGTGGAATTACTTGAAACCCTAAAATCATTTTAGATTGTTTATAATGCCAAAATGGAGCTTATAAAAATTGTGTGGAATTTTATTTTATTATTGGGTCGGGAATAATTTCTCTTAAGCGCCAAATATTGGATGAGAATGTGTGAATTTTTTCCAAAATGACTGGAGTGAATTTAATTTTTGAATCAAATCCAAATTCAGAAGAAAAAAAAGATAAAAATAGAAAACATAAACCTACCGAACCCAACCCAGTGCCTGACTTGCCCAACTCGTGTCTCACGCCCATTGAGTGAGTCCAAGCACAACAAAGCTAGCCTCAATCGGCCCAGCCTCTCCCTTCTCTCCTGATGACCCACAAGTATAGGGGATCAATCGTAGTCCTTTCGATAAGAGTGTCAAACCCAATGAGGAGCAGAAGGAAATGACAAGTGGTTTTCAACAAGGTAATGTCTGCAAGCATTGAAATTGCCGGTGACAAGTTGTTTGATAGCAAGATAATTTATAACAAGCAAGTAACGGTAACGGTAAATAAAGTGCAGCAAGGTTGCCCAATCCTTTTGAGGCAAAGGACAGGCCAAAACGGTCTCATAATAAGCAAAGCATTCTTGAGGTACTGATAAGCACATTTCATATATACAATTTTGGCATAGAAATATATTATTTATTGAGATATGACCATCAATTCTTGCTGTGAAATATTGAATATTTGCATGAAAATCATATAAAGTATCATTTACTAGTCATTTTGTTTCTTTTGCAGAAAAGTGCGCAAAGGCACTATAAACTTCAAGATCTGGACTAGTGGCTAAGAGAACCAGTCAAGTGAAAAGGAAGAAGAAAGACAGAGGGACTTGTGTGTGAAGAAATGATGCTCCATGGGACAAGTTAAAGAAGAAAGGGACCTTCTTATGAAGAAAGAAGAAAAGGAGAAGGGCCAAAATTGCAAAGTGGCAGATCAGAGGAGGGGTCAAAATCCCTAGCGGCAGCTAATCCCCTTTCGTGCCTGGCATCTCCATCCCCTCTTTCCCCCGCCTCCTTCTTCCACCTCCGGCCGCCGCCGCGGCCAGGCCAGCGTGGCGGCACGCCACCCAACACCTCCACCTGCTCCACAACCCTGCAGCACCTCCACCCATGCCATCGCGCTCCCACCACATCACCATCACCACCGGCACCCCGCACGCCACCACTCTCCTCCTTCTACACCATCCATCCATCGCAGCCGCGCCACCGCGCCATGAACAGCATCCACCATCATCAATCCATCTCCACCTTCAATGCGCCATCCCTCCACCATCTCCAGCCACCGCCGTACCTCGCGCGACCAACCAGACAAAGGGAAGCATAGGCGTCTGGTCATCCGTGTGAGGGCGCCCCCGTTTTGCTGCTCTACTTCTCCTAACTCA
Organism: Triticum dicoccoides; assembly: GCF_002162155.2. Classification (NCBI taxonomy): domain Eukaryota; kingdom Viridiplantae; phylum Streptophyta; class Magnoliopsida; order Poales; family Poaceae; genus Triticum; species Triticum dicoccoides. Next base: position 484,135,084 of record NC_041381.1, on the reverse strand, counting down.
TGATGTTGCTCTTCTCTCCACGCCCCCACTGCATCTTCTTTTTCCCCTTGACCTCCTCTGCTATCTCCTCTTCTTCCTCCCTGGACCATAACTGCTGCTGCTCCTTATCTGAACCAACTGCTGCTGCTTCTCTTCCCCTACTTGCTACTCTGCTCCATTTCTTCTGCGTCCCCTGCTGCTCCCAACCTTGCTGCTGCTTCTCTCTTCTTCCCTTATCTCTACTGCTGCTCGTCTCCAACTGAACCCGCTGTTCTCTTTCTCCCTCTCTATAATTCATGGAAATTGTAATGTATTAAGTATTTTGTTTAGTTCAGAGACCTATACTTTTCTAGTAGTATTATTCAATATATGTGCCCTGTTTATCAATTAGTGTTTTGTAAGAACTAAGATTACTAGTCAATTTTTGTGTTGTTTGTGTGCTCTGTCAAGTGAGAAGTTTGAACCTCTTTAAATTCTTAGTTCTTGTGTTAGCTATGTACATGTGGATATATATGTTTGTTATGCGAAATATTTGACCTGTCATACTTTGTTTAGTGAAACAGTATTTTTCATATGTGTGTGGTGTCCTATGATATATACATATATGTGTGTTTGTGTTGTGATATATTTTCGTCCCTGTCTTAGTATTGTTTCTTCCCTTTGTTCATTTATGATAGTTATATATGTCTCCTTGTCATATTATTCCCGTTTGTGTTAGTGTTTTAGATTCTCAAGTGTGATGAAAATACCAAAAAGATATTGAGTAAAATCTGATTCTCCCTTGTTGCTTATCCGCAATTTTGTTTGCTGACAATCATTGATAGTTTAGGTTTACTTTTTGTTCTCATCATCTAAATTCTGTCACCTAGCTTTATCCAGAGCATAGTCGCCGTCGTCTAGTCCCTGTGGAGAACACGACATCCGTAGTTTGGGCATAAAAACCCTGTTATATTACAATTGATCATTTTGGCGCCGTTGCCGGGGATTAGCGTCGAGCGTTTGTGTGAGGCTTTAGACTAGGTTTAGCTTGTTTCCTTTTTGTGCTTTATATATTTGTGATATATCTCTAGCCACTAACCCCTGTTCTAGTTAGTATCTTTTTTGTCTTCTTTTCCTTTTTGCATGTTGGATTATCCTCTCGGTTATGGCTTACTATTCAGATCATCAGGCTTATGCGAGCAACACTACAAACAGCACAGAAAGTGTTCAAGAACTGATAGGTAAGATTTCCCATCGATTAGATGATTTAGCTCGGCAGCGAGAAGGAGTTTTTGAGGATAGGCCTAGTTCTTACGATCCTTATTCTAGAGGCCATCCTTATGTTGCTCCTACTTGCCATATTTGTGGATTTCAGGGCCATTCGCCCGCTGAATGTCAGCGTGGTTACTCCCATCCTCCGGATTGTTTTGGCATGAGCTTCGCTCAACAGCATAGCTCATACCAAAACAATTACTCACATGGGTGGCCTGAAAGCCTGAATATGTCATATAGGAGCAACAACCCTGAGATCTCATCGTTTGCTTCTAGTAATCATATGCAGGGATTTAGGTATGAAGAGGAGAGCCACAACCATGCACCACAACAATTTTATTCACCTCCTACTAATATACCTCAATACCAGGAGATGTGTCCAATGGAGTTAAATGGTCCTCCATTTGGTCAACCAACAACTCCAGCACCTTTTGTGCAATCTCGTGTGCAAGTGCCCGCACAAGATGAGTTCGATGACATAGACAAGCTCACACTTTTGAGTCTCGAGTTCACTTGGAGTGCCGAGGATGATCCTATTAGGAAGGTTATACTAGATGAAATGAAGAAGATCAAGAGTGGAAAAGAGCTAGTGGAAGAAGTAAGGAAGATTGAGAAGAACATCAACGCTGGCAGCACTATTTCTTAACAGCTAGAGTTGAGTGTTGCCGAGATTCCCCTTGATACATGTGAGGTTCCAACACCGTCACATCCAGTTGAGCAAGATAGCAATAGTCCAGAGGAAGAAAGACCTCAGATTGAAGAAGATGAACTAGAAGACAAGGAACAAGATGATCAAGAGCTGCAATTCCCAAGTGATCAAGTTGAAGACTCATCATCTACTACTCCTAAATAAGTACAAGAAGCTGCTGTAGATGAAGATGAAGAACATGATATTCATTTGCCTATTGTCATACCAGTGCGTGATGTGTCAGGTTTACCCAATCCTCTTGATGACATGATGCCTTGTGATTTCTTTGCTACTACCTTGCATTACATGATACCATCAATTAAGCTAGACTTGAAAAATTATTTGCTTGTTCATGATCATACATACATTGTTGGTGGCATTGCTCTCATTCCTGATGATGACACTTATTTTCCTTATGCTAGTCCTATGCTTAATGAAACATATTATTCCTATGCTAGTCTTGAGCTTAATGATAAATTTCATCCTCATGTTAGTGTCGACCTTGCTGATTTCTACCATCCTAAACATGTGCTTTATAGTTATGCTTATGTAATTGGATATTCGATTGATCACTTGGAGGGTATTAACCCTACCACTTGCATTGTCTCTTTTGTTGAGAGTGCTTTCAGGTTTTTGCTTGTGCACGATCCATTACATGCTGACCAGGTTCGAGGTGACATTCCTTGGGACCCTGGTGGACTCAGAGCATGGGGATGAGGAGAAGAAAGGGGGCACACACGAGGAAGGGAGAAGCTGGAGCAGGCATGAGGATAGAGAAGCAAAAGGAGAGGAGCTGCAGTTGGTGAGGTGATCGAGAGAGTGCTACATCATCAAAGCCCGGTGAGCTGTTTCATGACCCATTCCGAGAATATCATCCATTGATACATGCTGAAATCACATGTTATTTGGGTTGCTTGAGTCATTTCTTAAATACCGTCCCACTGAATTTTACCTTCGACATAGGGCAATTGATGTGAATATGTGAACTGAGTGTTGAATGCCTTGTAAACTAGTGATCTATACAATGCTTGCTTTGCTGAAATTAGTGAAAGCTATTAGTTTTGAGTGCTCAAATCCCTAGTACACTAGAAAACTTAATCATTTTTTGCTTTTACCTCGATACACCTAGATCACCACGTTTAGATGCTGAATTTGTGCCAAGTGTCTTCCCATTGAGAGCAATCACCTAACCACTATGGATTAGCATGCTATGTTCCCTGGATCGGTAGCATGTGAACCAGACATGGAGAAGTGATGATTCCTGTTTTTGTTCTTATGCATTGTTCATTTAAGATAAGTAATAATGAATAAATAAGTCTGACTACCTACAGTAGCATGCCATGTTCCCGGGATCGGTGGCATGTGAAATCGGGTTAGCTTGGGAAGTAATTAATAATAAAAAAATATAATTGTCGAACCAGGTGTATACCATGTTCTCGGGATCGGTGGTATGTTCCTTTGGGGAGACCAACAAACTAAAAAAACTAATAATTGGTCGAGCCAGGTGTATACCATGTTCTTGGGATCGGTGGTATGTTCCTTTGGTGAGACTGATAAAATATTATCATTACTTCCTTCAAATTTAATAAGTGGTTCAACCACAAAGTCATATTTCTGCAAATAAGAGATTTAATTCTAGTTCTTTTTGTTCTCGGGATCATGCTCTCTTTAGGAACCATTTGGCGCAGTCATCATTTAAACTTGTTGATCCTCTTTTATCATTGTAAAAGTTTAAAATGGTCGAGTTTACTAGTGTCCTATTGATATGTAGCACTCCTAACCATTAATTTTCACTAGCTAAGTCCAAGGCATGCACTATTTAGAGACCTACTTCACTTGACATTTCTAGTCAGTTCACTGTTCATTATCTAACCTTTGTCATATGCCTTTGCTTGAGGACAAGCAAAGATTTAAGTGTGGGGGAACTTGATAAGCACATTTCATATATACAATTTTGGCATAGAAATATATTATTTATTGAGATATGACCATCAATTCTTGCTGTGAAATATTGAATATTTGCATGAAAATCATATAAAGTATCATTTACTAGTCATTGTGTTTCTTTTGCAGAAAAGTGCACAAAGGCACTATAAACTTCAAGATCTGGACTAGTGGCTAAGAGAACCAGTCAAGTGAAAAGGAAGAAGAAAGACAGAGGGACTTGTGTGTAAAGAAATGATGCTCCATGGGACAAGTTAAAGAAGAAAGGGACCTTCTTATGAAGAAAGAAGAAATGGAGAAGGGCCAAAATTGCAAAGTGGCAGATCAGAGGAGGGGTCAAAATCCCTAGCGGCAGCTAATGCCCTTTCGTGCCTGGCATCTCCATCCCCTCTTTCCCCCGCCTCCTTCTTCCACCTCCGGCCACCGCCGCGGCCAGGCCGGCGTGGCGGCACGCCACCCAGCACCTCCACCTGCTCCACAACCCCGCAGCACCTCCACCCGTGCCATCGCGCTCCCACCACATCACCATCACCACCAACACCACCGCGCGCCACCACTCTCCCCCCCTACACCATCCATCCATCGCAGCCGCGCCACCGCGCCATCACCAGCATCCACCATCATCGATCCATCTCCACCTTCACTGCGCCATCCCTCCACCATCTCCAGCCATCGCCGTACCTCGCACGACCAACCAGACAAAGGGGAGCACAGGCGTCTGGTCATCCGCGTGAGGGCGCCCCCGTTTTGCTGCTCTACTTCTCCTAACTCATGCTGTTGCTCTTCTCTCCACACCCCCACTGCATCTTCTTTTTCCCCTTGACCTCCTGCTGCTGTCTCCTCTTCTTCCTCGCTGAACCATAACTGCTGCTGTTCCCTTCTCCTCACGCCTCTGCTATAGGCTGCTGCTCCTTATCTGAACCAACTGCTGCTGCTTCTCTTCCCCTACTTGCTACTCTGCTCCATTTCTTCTGCGTCCCCTGCTGCTCCTAACCTTGCTGTTGCTTCTCTCTTCTTCCCTTATCTTTGCTGCTGCTCGTCTCCAACTGAACCTGCTGTTCTCTTTCTCCCTCTCTGTAATTCATGGAAATTGTAATGTATTACATATTTTGTTTAGTTCAGAGACCTATACTTTTCTAGTAGTATTATTCAATATATGTGCCCTGTTTATCAATTAGTGTTTTGTAAGAACTAAGATTACTAGTCAATTTTTGTGTTGTTTGTGTGCTCTGTCAAGTGAGAAGTTTGAACCTCTTTAAATTCTTAGTTCCTGTGTTAGCTATGTACATGTGGATATATATGTTTGTTATGCAAAATATTTGACCTGTCATACTTTGTTTAGTGAAACAGTATTCTTCATATGTGTGTGGTGTCCTGTGATATATACATATATGTGTGTTTGTGTTGTGATATATTTTCGTCCCTGTCTTAGTATTGTTTCTTCCCTTTGTTCATGTATGATAGTTATATATGTGTCCTTGTCATATTATTCCCCTTTGTGTTAGTGTTTTAGATTCTCAAGTGTGATGAAAATACCAAAAAGATATTGAGTAAAATCTGATTCTCCCTTGTTGCTTATCCGCAATTTTGTTTGCTGACAATCATTGATAGTTTAGGTTTACTTTTTGTTCTCATCATCTAAATTCTGTCACCTAGCTTTAGCCAGAGCATAGTCGCTGTCGTCTAGTCCCTGTGGAGAACACGACATCCATAGTTTGGGCATAAAAACCCTGCTATATTACAATCGATCAGGTACACCGCAACGGTGATTTATCAAGTTTGTTGTTTTAACCTTCAACAAGGACCAGCCGCAGTCAAATTTGATTCAACTAAAGTAGGAGAAACAGACACCCGCTAACCACATTTATGCAAAACTAGTTGCATTTCTGTCGGTGGAACCGGTCTCATGAACGTGGTCATGTAAGGTTGGTCCGGGCCGCTTCATCCAACAATACCACCCAATCAAAATAAGACATTGGTGGCAAGTAGTATGACTATCACCGCCCACAGCTCATTGTGTTCTACTCGTTCATATCATCTACGCATTGACCTGGCTCAGATGCCACTATTGGGAAATGTAGCATGCAATTTCAAAAACAATTCCTATGCTCACGCAAGATCTATCTAGGAGATGCATAGCAACAAGAGGGGGAGAGTGTGTCCACATACCCTCGTAGACCAAAAGCGGAAGCATTTGCCAATGCGGTTCATGTAATCGAACTTCTTATCGTTCTGATCGATCAAGTACCGAACGCATGGCACCTTCGAGTTCTGCACACGTTCAGCCTGATGACGTCCCTCGAACTCTTGATCCAGCAGAGTGTCAAGGAAGCAGAAGAATTCCGTTAGCATGACATCATGGTGACGGTGATGGTGAAGTTATCCACGCAGGGCTTCGCCTAAGCACTATGTGAATATGGCCAGAGGCGTAAACTGTGGAAGGGGGCACCGCACATGGCTAGGAATCAATGTTGTGTGTTCTAGCAGTGCCCCCCAAATATATATAGGTCGGAGACGCAGGGGAGCAGCAAGGGGTGCCCCAAATAGGAGGGATCCTACTTGGGTGCCTCCTCGAAGTCGGCCTCCCCCCTTCCATAAGTATCAGAGGAGGAAGGAAAGAGAGGGGGGAGGGAAGGAAAGGGGGAGGCCGATCCTCCCCTTTCCTTCTGCCTTCCCTCCTTTCCTTCTCCTCCTATTTCAGCCTATAGGGGGGCGCACCAGCCCCTTAGGGGATGGTTTG
>NC_041381.1:484031677-484128314 GCF_002162155.2 Triticum dicoccoides | reverse complement strand
ACCCTTTTCTGGTGACCCGATACGTACTCGGTACCCACAGAACACTTCTAGTGTCCGAATACTATCATCCTATGTATCAATCTTTACCTCTCAACCATTTCGAGACTCCTCGTCATGTCCATGATCTCATCCGGGACTTCGAACAACATTCGGTCACCAAATCACATAACTCATATAATACAAATTCGTCATCGAACGTTAAGCATGCGGACCCTACGGGTTCGAGAGCTATGTAGACATGAACGAGACACCTCCTCGGTCTATAAACAATAACGGAACCTGGATGCTCATATTTGCTCCTACATATTCTATGAAGACCTTTATCGATCGAACCGTTATGACACCATACGTTATTCCCTTTGTCATCGGTATGTTACTTGTCCGAGATTCGATCATTGGTATCTTCATACCTAGTTCAATCTTGTTACCGGCAAGTCTCTTTACTCGTCCCATAATGCATCATCCTGCAACTAACTCATTAGTTACTTTGCTTGCAAGGCTTCTTATGATGTGCATTACTTAGAGGGTCCAGAGATACCTCTTCGATACTCAGAGTGACAAATCCTAATCTCGATCTATGCCAACCCAAAAAACACCTTCGGAGATACCTGTAGAGCATCTCTATAATCACCCAGTTACGTTGTGACATTTGATAGCACACGAGGCATTCCTCCGGTATTCAGGAGAATCTCATAGTCTGAGGAATATGTATTTGACATGAAGAAAGCAGTAGCAATAAAACTGAACGTTCATAATGCTAAGCTAACGAATGGGTCTTGTCCATCACATCGTTCTCCTAATGACGTGATCCCATTCATCAAATGACAACACATGTATATGGTTAGGAAACTTAACCATCTTTGATTAATGAGCTAGTCAAGTAGAGGCATACTAGGGACACAGTGTTATGTCTATGTATCCACACATGTATCAAGTTTTCGGTTAATACAATCTAGCATGAATAATAGACATTTATGATGAATAAGGAAATATAAAATAACACCTAGATTGGATATGGACTCCTTCATCCAAACTCCTTCATTTGCTGCTTCCCAAGCAGCTATGTACTCTGCTTCACACGTAGATCCCGCCATGACGCTCTGCTTGGAACTGCACCAATTGACAGCTCCACCATTCAATAAAACTACGTATCCGGATTGTGACTTAGAGTCATCCAGATCTACGTCAAAGCTAGTATTGACGTAACCATTTACGATGAGCTCTTTGTCTCCTCCATAAACGAGAAACATATCCTTAGTCCTTTTAAGGTACTTCAGGATGTTTTTGCCCGATGTCCAGTGATCCACTCCTAGATTAATTTTTTACCTCCCTGCTAAACTTATAGCAGGGCACACATCTGGTCTGGTACAAAACATAGCATACATGATAGAACCTATGGTTGAGGCATAGGGAATGATTTTTATTTTCTATCTATCTTCTGAAGTGGTTGGGAATTGAGTCTGACTCAACTTCACACCTTGTAACACATGCAAGAACCCTTTCTTTGACTGATTCATTTTGAACTTCTTCAAAACTGTATCAAGGTATGTGCTTTGAGAAAGTCCTATTAAGCGTCTTGATCTATCTCCATAGATCTTGATGCCCAATACATAAGCAGCTTCACTAAGGTCTTTCATTGAAAAACTTTTATTCAAGTATCCTTTTATGCTATCCAGAAATTCTACATCATTTCCAATCAACAATATGTCATCCACATATAATATTAGATATTCTATGGAGCTCCCACTCACTTTCTTGTAAATACAGGCTTCTCTAAAAGTCTATATAAAACCATATGCTTTGATCACCTCATCAAAGGATATATTCCAACTCCGATATGCTTGCACCCATCCATAAATGGATTGCTGGAGCTTGCACACTTTGTTAGCATGTAAAGAATGCAGTTTTGACGTCCATTAAGGAATGCGGTTTTGACGTCCATTTGCCAGATGTTAGGATCGACAAAACCTTCTGGTTGCATCATATACAACTCTTCATTAAGAAATTGATTAAGGAATGCATTTTTGACGTCCATTTGCCAGATTTCATAATCATAAAATGCAGGAACTGCTAACATGATTCAGACAGACTTAAGCATCGCTACGGCTGAGAAAGTCTCATCGTAGTCAATTCCTTGAACTTGTCAAAAACCTTTTGCGACAAGTCGAGCTTTATAGACAGTAACATTACAATCAATGTCAGTTTTCTTTTTGAAGATCCATTTATTCTCTATGGATCGCCAATCATCGGGCAAATCCACCAAAGTCCACACTTTGTTCTCATACATGGATCCTATCTTAGATTTCATCGCCTCAAGCCATTTATCGGAATCTGGGCTCATCATAGCTTCTTCATAGTTCGTAGGTTCGTCATGGTCAAGTAACATGACTTCCAAAACAGGATTGTCATATGCTACCGCTTGAGCTTGCATTGCTTTTTCCCTTTAAGAGGAAAGGGAGATGCAACAAAGTAGAGTAAGTATTTCCCTCAGTTTGAGAACCAAGGTATCAATCCAGTAGGAGACACTCACAAGTAATCGAATACCTACACAAACAATCAAAAACTTGTACCCAACGCGATAAAGGGGTTGTCAATCCCTTCACAGTTACTTGCAAAAGTGATATATGATAGAGATGGATAAACGGTAAGTAAATATTTTTGGTATTTTTGGTTTATAGATCAGAAAGTAAAGATTGCAAATTAAAGGAACGGCGATAGAAATTGGCAAGTTGATGGAAAAATAATATGATGTAAAATAGACCCCGGGGCCATAGGTTTCACTAGTGGCTTCTCTGAAGATAGCAAATATTACGGTGGGTGAACAAATTTCTGCCGAGCAATTGATAGAAGAGCGCATAATTATGACGATATCTAAGTCAATGATCATGAACATATGCATCACGTTCGTATCAAGTAGACCGAAATGATTCTGCATCTACTACTATTAGTCCACACATCGACCGCTATCCAGCATGCATCTAGAGTATTAATTTCATAAATAAGGGAGTAACGCATTAAGTAAGATGACATGTTGTAGAGGAATTAACTCAAGCAATATGATGAAAACCCCATCTTTTTATCCTCGATGGCAAGAATACAATACGTGCCCTGATGCCCCTATTGTCACTGGGAAAGGACACCGCAAGATTGAACCCAAAGCTAAGCACTTCTCCCATTGCAAGAAAAACCAATCTAGTAGGCCAAACTAAATCGATAATTCGAAGAGACTTGCAAAGATATCAAATCATGCATATAAGAATTCAGATAAGAACCAAATAATATTCATAGATAATGTGATCATAAATCCACAACTCATTGAATCTCGACAAACACACCGCAAAAGAGTATTACATCGAATAGATCTCGAAGAACATCAAGGAGAACATGGTATTGAAAATCAAAGAGAGAGAAGAAGCCATCTAGCTACTAGCTATGGACCCATAGGTCTATGGTAAACTAATCACGCTTCATCGGAGAGGCATTGGTGTTGATGTAGAAGCCCGCCGAGAATGAATCCCCCACCGGCAGGACATTGAAAAAGGTCCCTAGATGGGATCTCATGGGTACAGAAGGTTGCGGCAGTTGAAAAGTGGTTTCGTGGCTCCCCTCAATATTTTCAGGGTATAAGAGTATATATGAGGGGCCCACGAGGCAGGGGGCATGCCCTACCCCCCTGGGCGCGCCCTCCACCCTCGTGGCCGCCTCGTTGCATCTCCGACTTTATCTCCAAGTCTCCTGGTTTGCTTCTGGTCCAAGAAAGATGATCATGAAAGTTTCATTCTGTTTGGACTCCGTTTGGTATTCCTTTTCTGCAAAACTCTAAAACAGGCAAAAAAACAGAAACTAGCATTGGGCTCTACGTTAATAGGTTAGTCCCAAAAATAATATAAAATGGCATATTAAACATCCAAAACAGATAACATAATAGCATGGAACAATCAAAAATTATAGATACGTTGGAGACGTATCAAGCATCCCCAAGATTAATTCCTGCTCGTCCTCGAGTAGGTAAATGATAAAAATGAATTTTTGATGTGGAATGCTACCTAACATATTTATCCATGTAATTCTCTTTATTGTGGCATGAATGTTCAGATCCGAAATATTCAAACAAAAGGTTAATATTGACATAAAAACAATAATACTTCAAGCATACTAACAAGGCAATTATGTCTTCTCAAAATAACATGGCCATGGAAAGCTTATTCCTACAAAATCATGTAGTCTGGCTATGCTCCATCTTCGTCACACAAAAATATTCAAATCATGCACAACCCCGGTTTCAGCCAAGAAATTGTTTCATACTTTAGTATTCTCAAACTTTTTCAACTTTCACGCAATACATGATCGTGAGCCATGAATATAGCACTATAGGTGGAATAGAATGGTGGTTGTGGAGAAGACAAAAAGAAGGAGATAGTCCCACATCAACTAGGCGTATCAACGGGCTATGGAGATGCCCATCAATATATATCAATGTGAGTGAGTAGGGATTGCCATGCAACGGATGCACTAGAGCTATAAGTGTATGAAATCTCAAAAAGGAAACTAAGTGGGTGTGCATCCAACTTGCGGAAGCCCATCGTTGGAATATACAAGCCAAGTTCTATAATGAAAAATTCCCACTAGTATATGAAATTGACAAAATAAGAGTCTCTCTATCATGAAGATCATGGTGCTACTTTGAAGCACAATTGTGGAAAAAGGATAGTAACATTGCCCCTTCTCATTTTTTCTTTCTCTTTTTTTTCTTGGCTTCTTTGGCCTCCTTTTCCCCCCATTTTTTTATTTCCTCACATGGGACAATGCTCTAATAATGATGATCATCACACTTCTATTTACTTACAACTCAAAAAATTACAACTCAATGCCTAGAATAAAATATGACTCTATGTGAATGCCTCAGGTGGTGTACCGGGATGTGCAATGAATCAAGAGTGACATGTATGAGAATTATGAAAGGTGGCTTTGCCACAAATACGATGTCAACTACATGATCATGCAAATCAATATAACAATGATGAAGCGTGTCATATAAATGGAACGGCGGAGAGTTGCATGGCAATATATCTTGGAATGACTATGGAAATGCCATAATAGGTAGGTATGGTGGCTATTTGAGGAAGTATATTATGGGTGTATGGTATCGGGGAAATTTGCGCGGCACCAAAGAGGCTTGCAATGGTGGAAGGGTGAGAGTGCATATAATCCATGGACTCAACATTAGTCATAAAGAACTAACATACTTATTGCAAAAATCTACAAGTCATCAAAACCACGCACTACACGCATGCTCCTAGGGGAAGGGTTGGTAGGAGTTAAACATTGCATGATCCCGACCTACACTCAAAGGATGACAATAAAAGAGATACTTCATGCTCCAAATTTGTTACACAACAGTTTACCATACATGCATGCTACGTGACTCACAAACCTCAACACAAGTATTTCTCAAATTCACAATTACTCCACTAGCATGACTCTAATATCACCATCTTCATATCTCAAAACAATCATAAAGAATCAAACTTCTCATAGTATCCAATGCACTTTTTATGAAAGTTTTTATTATATCCCCCTTTGATGCCCATCATATTGGGACTAATTTTATAACCAAAGCAAATTACCATGCTATTCTAAAAGACTCTCAAAATAATATAAGTGAAGCATGAGAGTTCATTAATTTATATAAAATAAAACCACCGCCGTCCTCTAAAAAGATAAAAGTGAAGTACTAGAGCAATATTGCCTAGCTCGAAAGATATAAGTGAAGCACATAGAGTATTCTAATAAATCACGATTCATGCATGTCTCTCCCAAAAGGTGTGAGTTGGATTACGGGTTCCGCAAACCCTTGAGAGGTTCGAACGCTGGGGTGCGTGCAAAGATCTCACTCTCCCCAGTTTACCAACTCACCAATCTCACAGCCTAACGTGTCGAGCTCGAAGGAAACGGGGCACGACAGTTTACCCAGGTTCGCGCCACCTTGCGGTGTAAAACCCTACTCCTGCTTTGTGGTGGATTTGCCTCGAGGGGCTGAGGAAGAACTAGTACAGTGTAGAACAACCTCAGGAGGCGTGTTCTTGAGCTCAAGTGAGCTGGTGAGCTGGTAAGGGTGGAATGGATCCGATCCCCCTCCTTGGTGGTGGCTGGGTCCTATTTATAGTGGCCTTGGTCCTCTTCCCGAATGGAGGCGGTAAGGGATCCCACAACAGCAAATTTGAAGGGAGACAACAAGTACATATTATCCTGACTAAAGTGGTCTTTGCCTGCAAAAGCCTCTGGTCGTGATGTTGAAGTGGGCTTGGCGATGACCTCCGTCCTGCCATCCTGACGGTCTTGGTCTTGTTGTGCGAGAAAGAAACCTTTGGTTGCTTCCTCGGGACTCCACGCCTGCTGCTCGCCTCCTTGGCACCCAAGAGGAAACTGGTACTCTGCGCCCGCTTGGCGCCCGCCTAGCCTTGGTCGTCATGGCTCACGTCATCCGAACCTCGCCGAGGTGAGCCTTGCATAGAAATCTCCGGTTCTTAGGAGCCAGCCTAAGGAGGACGATCCCTTTGGAGGTCTTGATGTCGTCTGCCTCATGATGCTTGGACCCTCGCGAGGGTCTTGGGTTGTTGATGTGGAAACTGGGTCATACCAGGCCGCTGGTGGAGCCACGCCGCGCGACAAGCAGGAAAGTCTAGGTACCCCCGTATCCAGAACACTGACAGTAGCCCTCGGGCCTAAGGCATGCTCGGACTTGGCTTCTAGGCGAAACAAAAGGGCAAATGTGGAGCGCCATGGGCCCTAACCACCTGAGGCCTTGGTCGATGCATGGCGATTGATGGGACGTGGGCGTCTCCACTTCCCCATGCTGCCTCGGCAACTGCCCGACTTGACGAGTCAATGTTGCATGCAGAGAAGACATCATTGCACAGGATCATGGAGGCCGGCGGTTGGCCTCCCTCCGACTATAAATGAGGGGAGGGGCAGATCCCCCCTCGCTCATCTCTATCTTCGTCTTCCCGCTACTCATTCCTTCTTCTTATCCACCTTGCCATAGCATCCATGGCACCAATTAGGAGATTATCCGCGGCAGAGAAGGGAAAAGCACCCCGGGAGGAGCCAGAGCCACTTCCTCCGAAGAAACGGTTTTGCCGTCCCTGTGACACCGGCACGGGGCAGGAGGTGACCCGGCCTTGGCATGTACGGCCTCCGCCCGGCTTCCCCCTTCCCTCGTATGCTCACGCGCAGGATGGCAATGCTCGTCGCCGAGTGATCCTGGGAGGCAACGACCGAGCCAAAGCTAAGCGGCCAGCAGGGCCGCGAACCCACACCGAGGGTAGCTCACGCAAGTTTGTGTTGTGGACAGCGATGCTGCCCGACTCGTGGATCCGGCTCCCGAGGTTCTTCGTCGATGAAATGCTGCTGAGGGGGTCGCTTGAGCTGTGTCTGGAACATGCCGGGTGCTGCAGCCCGACCACCGGGGCTAAGGTTGAGCTAGTGCCTCCCGGCGATGTCTTCATGACCCGCAGATGGGGCGAGGTCGCCTACGCCTGCCGCATAGAAGGGGCCCTCACAATCGAGTTCGAGTACGATGGCGCCTCCACTCTATTCTTCAAGGTCTTCGATGAGGAGGGCAGGCGGCTGGAGTGCTGCCCCGGAGGAAGCAGCCCGCGGGGCACGGCCGTGAGTGCTAGGCCCGCCTCCGACCCCACCGGCGTCTCCGCCAGTAGCAGCGATGACTCCTGGGAATCCAGCGACTCTCCTGAGCTCAACGATTCTACGGAGTCTAGTGATGATAGCTACATGCCGCCGAGCTCCCGCCGCGCTCGGAGTGCAGCAGTGGCATCCGCCCGTCGTCGCCGGTGATGCCCTATGGCCTGGTCCTCCAGAGTTTGCCTTCTTTTGTTTCCTTGCATGAAATTATGACCAGCCCCGTGGGGGTATATAAAAACTGTGATGCTTTAATTCCAACATTACTCTTCTTATTATTGTGTTGAAACCGCGTATCCCACTCCAGCACGGTTCCCCCTTTCCGTCCCCTAGGTAGTGTGGCGCTCTACACCGACGGGACCCATTCCCCAGGTATTTAGCCATCGCTGGTATGCCAGGTCGCGGTGCTGTGGTCAAGGCCAGGAGGTGAGCAGCCCAAGGTCCGGTGAGAGCTCCTGAGGCGCGATGCTCATGAGGCCCCCCTTGGCGTGCAAGTATCTTCCCTAGAAACGGAAAAGGAAGTGACACTGCCCAAGCGAGACTGTGAAAGTCATGGGATTGGGTCGCGAGATTTATGCCGACATGTGAGAGACTTATCTTTTAGCGAACTTGCAGCGATTCCCATGTGTGGCGCCCATTCATGCCTTAGTGGTAGCGCCGCTAGGTAGGGCCCACGACAGCCATCCCCTTTTCTTGCTCGTCTAGGTGCTCTATGTCCTCGGGTCCCGGCCCTCAAGCGAGACTCAGCCCCCGCTAGTATGCCAGGTTGTGATGCCGTGGTCAAGGCCAGTGGATGAGGGATGGAGAGCCTGTAGGAGCTTCTGAGGTACGATGCTCAGGATCCCCCTTTAACGTGCAAGCAACTCGCGTGAGAAGTTGGTGGCCGCCGGGCCCGCCCATAGCTAGCCTTTAGGTGTACCTGCGTGTTAACGTAAGGAGGAGAATACGACCCCTAGCGATGCTTGCTGCCTACCCTTGATTTTTTCGCGGGAAGACGAAGGCACCAAGGACCTGGCGAGGTTGTAGGATCTTGAAGTATGTCTAGAGGGGGAGTGATTAGACTACTTGACCAATTAAAAACTTAACCTTTTCCCAATTTTAGACTTTGGCAGATTTTAGCTATCTTATCACAAGTCAAGCAATCTTCACACAATTCAAGCAAGCGTGCAAAGAGTATATGAGCAGCGGAAAGTAAAGCATGCAACTTTCAAGAATGTAAAGGGAAGGGTTTGGAGATTTCAAACGCAATTTGGAGACACGGTGATTTTTGAGCCATGGTTTCGATAGGTGGTGCTATCGTACATCCACTGTCACATCCCTAGTTCTGGTATGCACTAGACTAGCCCTTCATGTGTGCATCATGTTTAATTTTTCAAATAAACTTGAAATGGGGATTGTCCAAACCCTAGCATTAAAGGAATTCACTAGGTTCAAATAAAAATATTCTCAATGAACCCAAAATGCTCTTCAGAAAAGTTCATTATTTTTGGATTGGTCTAGAACCTCTCCCAAAAATGGTGCACATTTTTCTAGGCCATTCTAGATTTTTGAATTAAATCTTATTGTATTTGACTTTGGGAATTTAAATACTATAAATAATTTAAATGTTCAAATAATGTTGGAACTATTTTTGGGCCACTGAAATAATTCAGCAAGTGTCCATGAATATTTTCAGGATTTTAGGAAATGCCTTGGTATTTTTCCTAAGCTCAAAACAGAGGCAAATAATTAGAAAACAAAAATAAATTAGGAAACAGAGAGAGAGAGAGAGAGAGAGAGAGAGAGAGAGAGAGTTAGTACCTGGGCCACTTACCTGGAAGCCTAGCTGTTCTGGCCCAGCAGGCCGACCAAGCTGACTGGCCAGCACCAGTCGTCCCCTTCCTCGCGCCAGGAGGACAGGGGCACGCGCCCGGCGCGCGCGGCCACGCTCCCCGGCCACCTCCTCCCTCCCTACCTGCCTGGCTCCTCCCCGGTGCTCCTAGACGACGCCACGCACCCCCTGGAACCCCCTCGTTCGCTCTCTCGTCCCCATCCCCTCCTCTGGCTCCCTGTCTCTCCCACCGAGCGGAGCTCATCGCCGCCGCTTGCTGCTGCCGCCGCCACCGCCTCCCCCTCACTTCTCCGACGTTCCCAAAAGCTTCGCCTCGACCCCCTATTCCTCCTCGATGAGCCACGCATCTCCGGAAGCAGTGGAGCCTCGCCATCGAGCTCGACCCTGCCGCCTCTGCACCAAGATCGCCGGCGACCGTACGCCGTCCCCGACGCCTCCCCGAGCCGTCTGAGCTTCTCTACGTGACCGCTGTGAGCTTCTGCATCGAATCCCCCTCTTCCCCGCCTCGATTTCTTGCTGTAGCCGTTGCCCCCTTGAAGACCGAACCACGCCGCCGCATGAACTCGTCGCTGACGATGCTCGGTGACCAAATGGTCTCGTGCGTACCTCCGTTGGGCTCGTGAGCTCTCGTAGACCCCGTAGGTGCAAACGGCTGGTCCTCCCGCAGGCCGTAGCACCCGAACTCCGGCCGCCGCCGTCGATCCCGACCACGGCAGCTCCTACCACTGCCACCAATGGATGCGCCTCACTCCCAGGAACCCATAGGTGCGACCCGCACATCGAATGGTGCCCTGTAGAGCATTTCCGAGCTGCCCCGCCATCTCTGTCGTCGCCGGCGGCTAAACGCCGGCGGGCTGACCGTGTTGACCAGCGAGGTTTGACCCCGGCTAACCAGAGGTTGACCCCTCTCTCTCACTTACATGCGGGCCCCACCCGGCTAACTAAGTAGTTAGGGCTAATCCTATCTAGGTTAGTTAGGTTTGTTACTCACCAGTGGGCCCAGGCCCTAGTTAACCTAGGTTAGTGCTAACTTAACACTAACTAACCCTGTTAGTTAGTTGCTACACTGACATGTGGGCCGCAGCCGCCAGGTTTGACCTGGGCTGGCGCCTTTGACCTGATGACGTCACCCCGATGTCATGCTGACACAGTTAATTATTTTCTGGATTTATTCTTATACAGGAAATTCCAAAAAATATCCAAAACTTCTAAAAATCATATAAATTCAACCGTAACTCCAAATGAAATAATTTATATATGAAAAATTGTTAGAAAAATACAATCTATCCATATGTACCATTTTCATGCATGTTAGAACAACTTATGATTACTGTTTAGGACAATTCAATTAAATGACATTTAAATAACCACATGTGGAGTTTGAATTTGAATCTTGGATTCAAACCAACTTTACTTAATCTGGTTTTAGTTGCATTAGCACAAACCACAACATATTGCCATGTCACATTCATGCATCATATTGTTGCATTGCATTGATTGTGTTTCTTCTTTGTTTGTTGGTGCTTGTCCCTTCTCAGTAGACGTGTACCAACGATGTGATCGATGACACCGATGAAGAACTATATTATCTTTAGAAGTGCCAGGCAAGCAAAACCTCCTTGTTCATTCCGATACAATCCCACTCTCTCGCTCCTGCTCTATTTTATTGCATTAGGACAACAACGATACAACTATTACTTGCTGCGGTAGCTGAACCCCTTTTCCTCTGCATGACCTGTCATTGCCACAGTAAATAGATGAAACTCACTAGCATGAGTAGGAGTTGTTTGAGCCCTGTTGTGCCTACTCATTCATGCTTGTTTGTCATGCCTGCTACTACTTAGAGTTGAGTCAGGTCTGATTCATCGGGGTTGAATCAGAGGTGTGTGAACATGTCCTACTGTGTGTGAGCTAAGTGTGTGAAAACGATTTGGTAAAGGTAGCGGTGAGAGGCCATGTAGGAGTACATGGTGGGTTGTCTCATTGAAACCGTCCTTATGAACTGAGTTCTGTGTTTGTGATCCATGAATAGTTACTACCACACATTGGGTTCCGGTAACTCGACCCCTCTCGACTTATTAATCAACATGATCTCTGTCCAGGAGTTGCAACTAGTTTCTGGTGTTTGTAGGCAGTGTTAGTAGTCTACCAAGTGGCACCCGGTACAGGTGGGCTTGGGACAGACTAGGCATCGTGGCATGGTGTACCAAGCGTTGATCCACCCGTCGAGGTGGGCTTGAACCCTGCACACATCGTTTGGGGCCGTGAGCGACACCCCAGCCGGATCTCCTTGCGGATGGAACCCGAATAGGCGATAAACCTGGACGAGAGACTTGTGTGGTTAGTCAGGTCGTGGCCGACACCCTCGCCAGGCTTCCGCTTGAAGGTTGCCGAGATACATGACGTGTACATGGCGGTAAGTGGCGAGAGCGTGTGTGAAGAAGTACACCCCTGCAGGGTTAACATTATCTATTCGAATAGCCGTGTCCGCGGTAAAGGACTTCTGGGTTGCTTGTACAGTTCATAGACAAGTGAAAGTGGATACTCTAAAATACGCAAGATAAGCGTGAGTGCTATGGATGGCGTTCTCGCAGGGAGACGGGAGCGGATCCATAGTGGTGTATTGATATGGTGAATATGTGTCGTGTGTGCCACCTCAAAGAGTTACTTGCAGTCGTAGCTCAGGTTAGCCACTGAGTCAAAGCTGGCTTGCTGCAGTTAAACCCCACCATCCCCTTTGTTGATACTGATGCATATGTAGTTAGTTCTGATGTAAGTCTTGCTGGGTACATTTGTACTCACGTTTGCCTATTTTACGTTTTTGCAGAGAGAGTTCAGTCTCGCTAGTAGTTCCGCGTGGACTTCGACGTTTAGCCTGTTACCTCAGCTATGATCTTGTGCCCTCGGCAGGATCTGGTAGATAGCCAGGCTTCTCAGCCTTTTTCATTTGTAGATGTCTGTACTCAGACATGTTAAGCTTCCGTTTGTGCTTTGACTTGTATGCTCTGGATGTTGGGTCATGAGACCATGTTTGTAATATCTCGCTCCTTGGAGCCTATTGAATAAATACTTGAGTTGTAGAGTCTTGTTTGGGATGCCATGTTGTATTTGCACATATCGAGCATATTGTGTGTATGTTATTGAAATGCTTGGTATGTGTGGGATCTGACTATCTAGTTGTTTATCCTTAATAGCCTGTCTTACCGGGAAATGTCTCCTAGTGCTTCCACTGAGCCATGGTAGCTTGCTACTGCTCCGGAACACTTAGGCTGGCTGGCATGTGTCCTTCTTCGTTCCTGTGTCTGTCCCTTCGGGGAAATGTCACGCGATGAATACCGGAGTCCTGTTAGCCCGCTACAGCCCGGTTCACCGGAGTCCTGCTAGCCCAGTGCTACAGCCTGGATTCACTCGCTGATGACCGACACATTCGATGCTGGGTCATGGATGCCTGTCCCTGTAAGTTTGTGCCACTTTGGGTTTACGACTAGCCATGTCAGCCTGGGCTCCTTATCATATGGATTCTAGAGACACTATCATATACGTGTGCCAAAAGGCGCAAACGGTCCCGGGCAAAGGTAAGGCGACACCCGTGGGGATACCGTGCGTGAGGCCGCAAAGTGATATGAGGTGTTACATGCTAGATCGATGTGGCATTGAGTCGGGGTCCTGACAGCTTTGGTATCCGAGCTTGACTGCATGTAGGATTACCAAGCCAAACTGGTCGAAGTTGAGTCTAGAAATTCTTTAGTTATATAGGGGAATTGATTGTGGGATGGAACATAAGGCTCTTGTTTACTCCTTTACCTTATGCCCTTCTGATCTAAGTCATCTTATCTTTCCTACGGGGTTAAGGAACTAGGCTTTCTTTTCTATCTATCAGGATCACGTGTTACTAATCCGTAGACTTATAAGATTGCTGGACTTAAGCCTCGGTTCAGTTCCTATTACTTCTGTATGTTAACTGTTGATCTCGAAACCTTGATATTGTGCTTCTGAGTGGCTATGCCACCATTTTGTAGCATGTCTCCACTCTTTTGAGCATTTACAGCCGTTATGCTGTCCGAGTCATCCCAGGTTTCTAAATAGTCTAATGCATTTGCAAATACCTTCTTACCGTTCGGATGTTCCTTGGGCCAGATTAACCATACTAATCAGTGGGTTGAGGTACTCTATTGCCTCGACGTATATGTTGGAGCTATTATTATGACCCTAGGTGTCTAGAGTATCACCTAGTAACTTAGCCATGTTTTGTGTTCCCAGTGTGATGATTCTGGCCATCATTCTCGAAAGCATCCCGTGATGCCACTTAGTTAGTAGGCATTCTATTTCTGGGTTCTTGACCCAAGATTCACTCTACTTACCTCGTATTGTTAGTGTTTGCTAGTTCCTTTAGGATATTAGTAACCTTTGCGTTAGTCCTCAAGGTCCGTGGTATTTCCTTCTTCCAAATACTATGAACCGTTTATGGCAGAAGTTTGTTGGATCAAAAAGATCACAACATGAGAGCTCTTGATGAGTTCTCGATTCTATGTTGTGACTCTGCCAGTTCTACCTTTCCGCATGGGTTGTCCGGAAGAAATATGTCGAACTCGTTCGACATGCTAATCCATGCATTCACAACTCAGAAAATCATATGTTCTTTTGAGTTGTTCCCCTTTAGTTGTATTCTGACCTGCGTCTACCAATTGATAGTCAGGAGTAGTCGTGCATTCATGTCTATCGATGCCTATTATCCCTGTGGTCCGTCAAGCCATTCTATTCCAGAATGACTAGGAGAAATGAACTCCAGTACCTCATCCATATCTAGCATTGGGTCAAAGTAGTCATACTCCGCAGATCAAAATACTAATCCAGTTTTTGTTCTGTTCCACCTTGGAGTGTTATCATCTTTATATCAAGAATATCTTGGGAATTACACACCCTCCTATGAATTCTTGATATAGTAATACTTCTCGCCATCATTATTCATCCTCGGTTTTGTGTTGTCGCAACCGGAATGCCGACAAGTGAACTATGATGTGTGAAGTCAATACTCCTAGCAACCGTGTTGCTTGGTAGTTAATGGACAACAATATCATCCTTAGCGTGTTGATTATTGAATCGTCACCCTAGGGTTGATCGTGCTACCTAGTCCTTATTTCCGGTGCACTCCTCGATCAATGAGTTAGGATTGTGCCAATCCCTCGCTTATTTGATCATATCGCCTTGCCCTGAAAAGCAAGATTGTTCTCGAGCTTAGAAGCATACTGGTGGTTCGTGATTTTCCGATTATCTTCTCGGAAGTATCACCAGGTTTTCACCTGACCGCTATGTTGAGCTCATGATCAAGTTGGTTTTCGAAACCACCCTTTCTCCAAGAATCCGTGTTGGATACCCCTAAGCTAGTTGGTTAAGCTAAACGACAACTTGGAGAGTTGGAAGATAAAGGCTTACCTAACTTAGTTCGTTTCAAAGGGATATCCTAGTGTTGGTGTGTTAGTTGAAGAAAGATGATATCTTCATCGATTGGTCCCAGTGATCAGTTGTTGGACCTATTGTCTTATAAAAACTTTGATTTGAGTATGGGCTATCGTCAAATCGAATCAGAACCAACGATGTTCGTAATGTTGTCTTACTCGCGGTTGATCCCTCGAGCTTACACCATTACATCCTTTGGTCTGACCAGTGCTATCACCCTGTTCACATAATTATAGGATTCCATTTATATGGAAACCTGGATGAATTGTTGTTGAGCCCATCAACAACATCCCTGTCTTTTCCATAATTTTGTTGAACATCCAGCTAGTATTGGAAACTTATATAAGCATTATCTTCATGTCCCATGCATGAAGCACATGCCCGGATGAAAGAAGTGACTTCCTCTAATTCATGTGCATTTGATGCAAGTTGCCGCCGTGGATTCGAGAAAGTCAATGTTGCTTTCTTTGGAACCATCCCAAGTCAGTCATGTATACGTGTGAAGTATTCTGTGGTTTGGAGACTTGCAACCTTCATTCTATATGTATTCCTAGCACACCAAGCCACTGATTGACTTGTTCAAGGAGAAGAAGTTCCTTCATAAGAGCTAATCATATGACTTATGCAAGGACTTCGTTAACCGCAATGATGGTTTCCCAACCTGAACTTGGTAGTGTTTTATTATAAGACTACTACGTGGTCATGCTTGTCTTGGACAGCGTGTTCACAGGTTTGTAGCAGAACTAGCTCATGTTTTGGAGCTTTCTATCCTAGTTCATCTCCCGAGAATCTCACAACGTTATCTTGTCGACTTGTGTTGCAACTCTTCTTTTCAGATATGTGAGTCTGGAATATCCTGACACCAACCAGATCTGAATCTCAGGCAGATATGATGGTTGGAACAATTCCCAAGAACTATTATATTGGTCTCTCTGTAACCCGGTAAAGTGGATATCGTGGCCAACACACCCAGCCGGAAGACCTATTATTGTAGTATCTTTATTGAGGAAGCTGGCCACCTCCCCACGAGGATTTCATATGAATTTACTTTCGTAGTTATTCCTTATGATTTTTGGTGTTCCCGAAGTCCGACCTTTTACTTGATGTGCTAGATATCAAACCATATCTATGAATGGGTTACAGTAGCACATCAAGGAGAACATTAGAAGCGGAGTGCTAAATGTCTCTCGGTCGATCATCCAGATTTTGTTTCCTTGGCCTCGCTAAGGTGAAATCTGAGAAAGTGTTATCTTCCTTTGCGTCTGCATCGTCCATCACTACTCATCATGGTAATACTCTTGTTGCCAGGATCCTTGACACGGATGTTGGTAAAACCTTGATGAATATGTGTCGGTGTACTAGAGTAGGGGTACCCTAGTATCCCGAACTTGTGCACGGGCAGTTGCAGCACCCCGCGGCAAGGCTTGCCGGGTGATCTCCAAGGTCCTCCGTGGATCCTTCGGAGCCATTCAAGAACAAAGTATTCAAGCCAAGGAGACAAGGCCCCGGCAAGAGGAGCTTGCCGGGAAGGCCAACCAAGGCATCTCAAGGAACTTGCCGCGACGCGCCACGCGTCCCGGCAGGGCCCGGTGAGCGACAAGCTTCCGGACGCGACAAGACAACGACCGCGGCAAGGCGCTTGCCGCGGCAAACTACCACTCTGTACCCGCGCTCCAGCGCATCCACCAACGTGTCGCCCTGGGGCTTTTCCAGGCGCGCGTGGCAAGAGGCTGTGCAGCCAGCGGTGCGTGGTGGCAAGCGACGCTGACAAGACTGCCATCGTGGCGAGTGGTGGCTTTCCTGACGGTCCTTTTTGCACTATTCGGGCGACGCAGACGGGCATTTTATGCCTTTGTCCCCTGCCGTCAGGGTTAGGTAGGATACACTGTACAAGTAGTTGTACCAACCGCAATCCCTTTTCCATTTTTACCCTTGTCTGTGTTGCCACCTGTCGGTGACCCCTTGAGCATATAAAAGGAGGCCCATGCGCAACATGGAGGGGGTTCAGTTCAAAACTAGAAAACACTCTCGCTCGGTCTCGTTAGCAGCTCGTGTGTACTGTAGCACTCAGCGCCCCCGAGCAAGAACTCAATACAATCAGACAAGAAGCAGTAGGAGTGTTATCTCTGCGGAGAGCTCCGAAGCTGGGTAAACTGCTCGTGTGTTTCGCCTCGATCCGCTCTTCGTGCGATCTCCGCCCCCCCCCCCCGCCGAACCGAAAGGGGCTCGGTCCCCATAGGTGTTCGTGGATCAGCTTCCCCGACATCTTTGGCGCGCCAGGTAGGGGGGCGTCGAGGTTGTGTGAACCTAATCCGGCGTTCACACGAGCTAGATCTTCATCTTCTTCATCGACATGCCACCGAAGAAGAAGACTTCGGCGGCAGCAGTTCCGTCCACGTCGATCCCACCACCACCGGAGCAAACGAGTGGTGGGGCAGACGCCGACGGAAGAACGGACATCGACGAGGGAGCTCACGGTGCTGCCAGGTCCAAGGACAAGGCCGCGCAGACCTCGGCGTCCGTACATGTACCGCGCCCATCTCAGGAGGCGCTGGACCGACAGCGTCATGGTACTCACAGTGCCATACATTTGTTGGGCCAAGATCGAGCTGGTGGATCTCGGGGTGCTCAGGACCAGCATGCACGCCTGCGTGCTGGCACGAGCGAGACACGGTTGCCTGGACGGGATACTGCTCCTTCTAACATAGTTAGAAGTCCGAGCATATCCCGCTCCTCGCACCGCTCGCCACTGCCACCCACCACTCCAGCAGAAGCTTTGGCGCGAGCTCAACTGCTCCTGGATTGCCCTCCAACGGAAGACAAGATCAACGGATGGAGGGCCACCATTCAGAGTCTCATCGGCTTCGCCAACGGCGACACTCCGCGGTAGCCGAGTACATCGCTACCGCGGCAGGACCGCCAGGCATGAGCCGATGGCGACGAAACCGGTGGGGGTGCAACTGCCATGCACTCTCCACCACGAAGGCCAAGATCGCCGACTCACCGGATCCACCTCGACAGCAACTCCACCGCATCATCAGATCCACGAGCTCGTCGCGATCAGCGCCAAGTTCTTCATGAACGACAGCAAGAAGACGCTCGTACTCGCATCGAGCGCCGAAGAGAAGCGCGGCGTCAATCCGACCAGCGCGCTGGGCCTTCTGTCGACATGCATGCGCCAGGGTAACCAGGCGACTTGCCGTACGCGGTAGTTTGCCCTGCGTTCACTCGTGAGCTGCGGCATGTCCAGTGGCCCAGCACAAAGAATTTCAGGCCAGATGTACCAGAGAAGTACGACGGCAAGTCACATCCGTCAGAGTTCCTCAGTATCTACACCATCGCGGTGCAAGCTGCCGGGGGGCGGGACGACAAGATCCTGGCCAATTACTTCCCACTGGTGCTCAAACCTAATGTCAGATCCTGGCTCATGCACTTGCCGGACAACTCCATATCCTCCTGGGTGGACCTATGCCATCAGTTTGTCGGCGCCTTTACGGGCGGCCACAAGCCTCATGGCCAAGAAAGCGATCTTCATCTGCTCGCCCAGAAGGAAGGAGAGCCCCTGCGCAAATACATTCAGAGATTCAGCCGTGTACAGCACAACATCCCAGATGTCCACCCTGTCGCGGTAATCAGCGCGTTCCATCAGAACGTGCGAAACCGTAGGATGCGGGAGGAGATGGCGATGTGCAAGATCAGAGACGTCAGTGAGCTATATGCCCTGGCCGACAAGTGTGCACGTGCTGAGGAAGGGAGGAAACTCCCCGGAGAGAATATAGGAGCAGGAGGATCTGATGATGAGGAGACTGCCCCGGCAAAGAAAAACCGGCGGCGGAACAACAGGAAGAAGAAAGGCAAAGATGTGCTAGTCGTTGAGCAGTCCGGCAACGGAGGTGGCGCCAAGAAAGCCAAAGCTGGTAGCTCCGGCGAGGAGGCTGTGGCGGTCGCCGACAAGCAGGACGGCACCAACAAGCAGTACTACAAGATCCACCGTACCAAGGACCATGACCTCCAGAGCTGCAAGAAGGTCGAGCAGCTTGTCGAGCAGCAAAAGGCTGAATACGAGCGACGCGACAAGGAGAAAGCCCAGGAAGGTGCTGGAGGAGCTAGCAAGAAACGCCCCGGCCGAGGAGGACACCGCGGCAAGGCTTTAAGCAGCGGCAAGGAGACAGACCTCCCTGCGGCCGAGACAAGGATGAAGATGACGATGACGATGAAGATATGGATGATGACGAGACCGATGAGCATGAGTTCCAGAAAGCCACAGAGGTCCTGTGCGTTGACGGCGGAGCTTCTCTGCATACTTCACACCGCTAGCTCAAGCAGTGGGTGCGGGAAGTCAATGCGGCAGAACCACCCGTTGAGTCACGCAGGCCTCTAAAATGGTCCAGCACGCCTATCATCTTTGATATTGAGGACCACCCTGATCGCATAACTACGGTCGGGTGCTTGCCGATGTTGGTTTCACCAACTATCCGCAACCTCAAGGTCACTAAGATGCTAGTTGACGGCGGGGCCGGCTTAAACTTGATCTCCTCCGTGGTACTCCAGAAACTCCAGATCCCTGATAGCAATCTCGAAGAGACCGGCACATTCCAAGGAATCAATCTGGGAAGGAGCAAGCCGAAGGGAAAGATTACGTTGCCGGTGACATTTGGCAGCGAGTTGAACTTCAGGACTGAGAGGGTCACTTTTGACGTTGCTGACTTTCCATTGCCTTCAATGGGATACTCGGCCGTCCAGCACTCGCCAAATTCATGGCAGCCTCTCACTATGCATACAACATGCTGAAGATGCCAGGCCCGATAAGTGTCATCTCTGTCCCTGGCGACAAGAAGGATGCTCTTATCTGCGCCGACAAGATCTATCGGGAAGCAGCAGCCGCAAGAGATCACAAGTCACTTGCCGTTGAAGCTCCCGGGGCGAAGAAGAAGACCAAGTCCGGCAAGAGTTCTGATGCCCACTCCGGCAAGCGCACCTCTTCGGAGTGCTGCACTACCGTCGAGGACGCACCATCGAGCTCCACCGGCAAGTGTAAGAAAACAATGGTAGCTCCCCCAGAGACCAAGAAGGTGTCCGCCAAGGAGGATGGCACTGGTGGTACTTTCACCATCAGTGCCACTCTCGACCCTAAATAGGAAGGCGCGCTCGTTGCTTTCCTGCGGGCGAACGTCGACGTATTTGCATGGCAACCGTCTGACATCCCCGGTGTTCCCAGGAAAGTAATCGAGCACCATCTTGCCATCTGTCCTCATGCGCGGCCCGTCAAGCAGAAAGTCAGGAAACAGGCAGTGGAGCGCCAAGAATTCATCGCAGAAGAAATCAAGAAATTGGAAGCAGCAGGCCTTGTCAGAGGAGTGCTCCATCCTACATGGTTGGCCAACCCTGTAGTTGTGCGCAAGGCAAACGGGAAATGGAGGCTTATTATCGACTTTACCGATGTCAATAAAGCTTGTCCCAAAGACCCATTTCCCTTGCCGCGCATTGACCAGATTGTTGACTCCGCGGCCGGATGTGATTTGCTTTCATTTCTTGATGCATACTCAGGATACCATCAGATCTTCATGGCAGAAGAGGATGAGGAGAAGACCGCATTCATCACCCCATGTGGCACTTACTGTTTTGTACGGATGCCTTTCGGTTTAAAGAATGCTGGTTCAACATTTGCAAGGGCAGTCCATGACGCTTTTGAGCCGCAAATACACAGAAATGTGGAAGCCTACATGGATGACATAGTGGTCAAGAGCAAGGACAAGGCGACTCTGATCCAAGATTTAGACGAAACGTTTGCAAATCTGCGCAAGATCAACCTCAAGCTTAACCCCGAGAAGTGCGTGTTTGGGGTCCCCTCCGGCAAGCTTCTCGGGTTCTTCGTCTCTCAGCGGGGAATTGAAGCCAATCCCGACAAGATCAAGGCCATTGAGCAGATTGAAGCACCAAAGCGCGTCAAGGATGTACGAAGACTTGCCGGTTGCGTGGCTGCTCTCAGCAGGTTTATCTCTAGGTCTGCTGAGCGCGCCCTGCCGTTTTTCAAAATATTGAAAAAGGCAGGTCCAATGAAATGGACTCCGGAAGCGGAGGCTGCGCTGCAGGACTTAAAGAGATACCTGTCCTCCTCTCCAACACTTGTCGCACCTAAGCCACAAGAGAAGTTGCTGTTGTATATAGCGGCAACCAATCAAGTGGTTAGTGCTGCGTTAATAGCGGAGAGGGAGGCGGATGATGAGCCAGAAACCAGGGCAGATGCATCCAGCGACAAGCAGGGGACTTCACCGACAAGCTCTGGTCCCGACAAAGATGGATCCGCGCAGGCGCGTGAGAAGATGCAGAAAAGAATGGTGCAGCGCCCAGTTTACTTTGTCAGTTACCTTCTGCAGGGGGCTAGGTCAAGGTATTCTGGTGTGCAAAAATTGCTTTTCGGCCTTCTCATGGCCTCGAGAAAGCTGCGCCATTACTTCCAAGCACATGAGATCATAGTCTTCACTCGTTTTCCGCTGAAGAGGATACTGCAAAATCCAGAAGCAATAGGCAGGATTGTCGAGTGGGCACTGGAACTGTCAAGCTTTGGCCTCAAGTTTGAGAGCACTTCAACTATCCAAAGCACAGCATTGGCAGAGTTCATAGCAGAGTGGACGCCAACACAAGATGAAGAAGTTCCAGAAACGAGCATCCCCGTCAAGGAAGCAAGCAAAGAGTGGCTGATGTACTTTGATGGTGCTTTCTCGCTGCAAGGCGCCGGTGCGGGCGTGCTACTTGTTGCACCCACCGGAGAGCACCTCAAGTACGTAGTCCAGATGCACTTTCCCAAGGAGCAAGCAACGAACAATACTGCAGAGTATGAAGGTTTGCTTGCCGGTCTCAGGATCGCAACAAACCTTGGAATCAAGAAGCTCATTGTCAGGGGTGACTCACAGCTTGTCGTCCGCCAAGTGAACAAGAATTATCAGAGTCCGTTGATGGAAGCCTACGTTGATGAAGTGAGAAAGCTAGAAGAGCACTTTGATGGCCTATAGATGGAACATGTTCCAAGAGCTCAGAACGACATTGCCGATGGCCTGTCAAAGTGCGCCGCGCTTAAGTTACCTGTGGAGCCAGGGATCTTTGTGCTCAAGCTGACTCAACCATCTATAACGCCATCAACTGGACAGAGCAAGAAGAGGAAGTTGATTTCTGGTGACTATTTTCTGGCAGAGCTCCCCGAAGCCGCCGCCAAGAAGGTCCTCAAAATCAACACCAAGGGTGCTGAGGAGCAGTCTGCTCCGGCAGGCCCTAGGGTCTGTTCCATTGAAGCAGACGCTCCCGAAAAGTTTTGCTCCGGCAATCTTGCCGGGGAACATCAAGCTCCGGCTGAGCCGCAGGTTCTCGCCGTAGAAGCGGGTGCTCCCGCAGCAGCAGATGTGCCTTTAGTCCTTGTTGTCAAGCCGCAAGCTCCAGCATGGGCACAGGAGATTGTCCGTTTCCTTCAGACAGGAGAACTTCCCGAAGAACAAGAAGAAGCGGAAAAACTAGCCCGACAGTCAAGTATGTACCAGTTTGTCGACAACACACTATACAGAAGAAGGCTCAACGGTGTGAAATTGAAGTGTATTCATCGGGAAGATGGACAAAAGCTGTTGGCAGAGATACATGGAGGCATATGTGGTCACCACATTGGCGCAAGAGCACTTGCCGGCAAAGCGTTCCGGCAAGGTTTCTTTTGGCCGCCAGCCCTCCAGGATGCAACTGCACAAGTAACAAAGTGTGAAGCGTGCCAGTTCCATTCCAAGCAGATACACCAGACAGCTCAAGCTCTCCAGACGATCCCTTTATCCTGGCCATTTTCGGTCTGGGGCTCGATATCCTTGGCCATTTTCCCCGAGCTGTCGGGGGCTTTGAGTACTTGTGCGTTGCAATCGACAAGTTCACAAAGTGGCCAGAAGTGGAACCAGTGAGGAAGGTGACAGCACAGTCAGCAGTCAAGTTCTTCAGGTCGATTGTTTGCCGTTTTTGGATCCCTAACAGGGTCATCACCGACAACGGCACACAATTCACGAGCCGCACCTTCATGCAGTACGTCCAAGATCTTGGCGCCAAGGTCTGCTTCGCTTCTGTTGCTCATCCAAGAAGCAACGGTCAAGCGGAGAGGGCAAATGCTGAAGTGCTGCGCGGACTCAAGACCAGGACTTTCGACAGGATGCACAGGTGCGGAAAGAACTGGATTGAGGAGCTGCCGGTGGTTCTTTGGTCGATCAGGACGACACCAAATCGAGCCACTGGCCAGACACCTTTCGCTCTAGTCTATGGAGCAGAGGCAGTTCTCCCCACGGAACTCGTATACGGGTCACCTCGAGTGCTCGCTTATGATGAGCTCGAGCAAGAGCAGTTGCGACAAGATGACGCGCTGCTCCTTGAGGAGGACCGTCTTCAGGCTGCTGTACGAGCTGCTCGATACCAGCAAGCTTTGCGCCGCTACCATAGCCGCAAAGTTAATGCCAGAAGTCTCGAGGAAGGCGACCTTGTTCTTTGGCGCGTTCAGTCCGCCAAGAATTCCAACAAGTTGACACCGAAGTGGGAAGGCCCTTACCGGGTGAAACGAGTCACTAGGCCTGGCGCTGTCCGCCTTGAGACCGAAGATGGCATTCCGGTGAGCAACTCATGGAACATTGAGCATCTTCGTAAGTTTTACCCGTAAGGCGCGGTTGCCGGAACCTGTTCCGGCAACCACCTTTTGTACAAGTCTTGCCAATGTTGCATGTAATCCTTTGTACAAAGCCGGGCGCAGAACCCGTGCATAAGTAAAGCTCATGTGCTCCGCACATCTTGTCAATTTCATGCTTTCTACTATCTTTGCATGCGTTATCTGACACTTTGTGCAGCGCCTACCCCCGGTAAGCAATAACGAGCCGTAAGGCTCCATATCTTTATTTTCTCTTCTTTCTTTTTCTCAAAAAGGAAAGGAAGGTTCCCTCGCACACAAGTTTGCCAGGGGGAAAGGAGAAGATAATGGTGTGGACTAGGCATCGTTCATGGAAGTTTCGCCTTACCGGAAAGCAAACGACAAAAAAGCTAAGTTACCAAAGTTTGAGCAATCAGTTTTAAATTTTTAAGTTATCTTCCTCGAACGACCGTACTTTGTATGGAAAACCTGTGCGCAGAGGAACCAACTCGTAGCTAGTTGCGCCCTTACTTTGTTTCAAGTCCGCTCAACAACTTAAGTGAGCTGCGACTAGTTGCGACAAGGTTTCTTGTCGGAAGCGGCACCGCCAGCAGGCTGCTGATGTCCCGCACTCAGCGCTCGCGACTAAGGTGCCTGCGCCGACAAGTTCCCTAAAAGCGTAGGGAAAAAACATACAAAGGAAGGAATCAAGTAAAGGAAATAACACAGCAATCTCTACCCAAAATAGAGTTATATTACAAGATAGCTTGTCGCAGGTCTAACAGATTGTTCTTATAACATGACCAACAGCGACAAGAAAAAGAGAAAACGGGCGGCCTAATCTACGCGATCGCCCTCAACTCTCTTGATCTCGCTCACCTTGTCCACAATGGGTGCGACAAGGGCCTTGAGCGCTTCCAGATCAGCATCCGGCGGCAGGGACCTAAGGACGTTGGTGAGGTTGAGGCCTGGGTTGCGGAAGGCCACCTTCACCAGCACCTTTTGAAGAACTCCCGCACAGATCTTGCGCGACTCGTCAGCCAGCTGCTTTGGGATCTTCTCCCGGAGTCGCTGGAGGGCCGTCGCCACGCCTTTGAAGAACAAGCTGAGCTTGGCGCTGGGTTGGAGGTGCTCGTCGAAGGAGTACCCGAGATCCTCCATCCCCAGCTGCGCCAGCTCCCCGTCGATGGCTGCGGCAACATTCACCAGACCCTTGGTCCAGTGCTCCACAGTCTCCCTAAAAGCATTCTGGGCGGCAGCAGCACTTGCCAGCAGCGCCTCGTCGGCCTTGATCTTCTCCTTCAAGGTCACCTCCTGCTCCCTGGCGCCGTCCAGCGTCTTGGTCAAAGTGGCCAGCTTCAACTCAAGATCTGCGTTGGAGTCCTTGGCGGCGCTAAGCTCTTTGCTCCTCTCAGCGAGGCGACCCTGCAGCTCGCCATGAGCAGCGGCGTCCTTCTCGCGCTCATGCTTGAGCGCGGCAAGCTCCTCGCCGCTCGCCTTGAGATCGGCCTCCAGCTGCGCCGTCTTCGTCTCCAGCTCCTTCTTGGCGGCCTCGGCAGCTGCGGCAGCATCCTTTGCTTCCTTGAGAGCCCCGCCAATTGCTTGCTCGCGTGTGGCAAGCTCCTCCTCGTGGCTGTCAAGGTTGACCTTGCGCTGCGCCAACTCACCTTCCTGCGCAGATAGCTTCTCGGCAGCGAGCCGCTGTTGCTCTTCAACTTCAGCCTTCGCGAGGAGGAAAGCTTTCCGCTCCTCGGCGACTTGCTCCCGCTCCTCTGCCAGGGATCGGAGAGTTTCTTGGCTGAGACCCCGGAGCTCCTCAACGCGCTTCTCAATGTCCACTCCCGCCCTCGCGACAAGCGCTTCTCGGGATTCCAGCTTGGCTTGTCGGGCACGGTAGAGCGACAACAGCTTCCGCAGCAGCCGCTCCTCTTCAGGCTCGTCGCTGCTGCTGCTTGGCGCGTCGACCAGCGTCAGCCCAGCAGAGGCGAGCACCTCTCCATCCAAAATCTCTCCTTCGGCCGGCGCCCTGGA
This sequence comes from Triticum dicoccoides, assembly GCF_002162155.2. Lineage (NCBI taxonomy): Eukaryota > Viridiplantae > Streptophyta > Magnoliopsida > Poales > Poaceae > Triticum > Triticum dicoccoides. Next base: position 484,102,662 of record NC_041381.1, on the reverse strand, counting down.
GCTTGACGCCCAGGGGAGCTTGATGAAGATGTCGTCGCCGGCCTTCAAATAGGCGCCGGGCTGGGGCGCTTCGGAGCCTGGCGCTGCAGCAGCGGCGGAGGGATCGGCGGTCGGCGCAGCGCCTGGCGCTCCTGCGGCCTCGGGGCCGTCAATGCGATCGGCGGATCCCTCGCCAGCTTCTGCGGCGGCAGCTTTGGCGGCCTCTTCGCTGGCGGGCTCATCAGCGTCGGCTTCCCCTTCGGTGGCAACGGCGTCGTCAGTGTTGCTGCACGCGTTCTCCTCGCCGGCGACCTCGGTTTCCATCAGAACCGTAGCAGATGGATCTGACGACCGAAGAGGGGAGAAAAGTCAAACAAATATTCAAAAAGAAAATCAGAAGAAGAAGAACCCAAGGGAAGTTTTCAAGCAAGAGGATTACCTGTGCTAGGATCTGCAGTCGTGGTCTCAACCACCGGAGGGTCGCTGGTGCTGTCCCTTGCCGGAGAACTGCCCCTTGCCAGAGAATTCTCCCTTGCCGGAGAACGCTCCCTTGCCGGGGAATCCTCCCTTGGCGGTGTAGTTGAAGCAGATGGCATTTCAGGAGGGGCTTCCGGGCCCTCCTGGTGGGGCTGCTCTGCTCCTACACAAACCAACAGTCAGATATCAGCAAAGAAAGAGCAACCATGCGTGCCTGACAGCAGGAAGTAAACTATGTACTCACGCTGGGGGCTGCTTTGGGGAAAAGTTGCCGGGTCCGGCAAGATGGTCTCGGACACGCCCTCTGCTGTCGCGGTGGGTTCATCCTCGATGACAATCACCAGGACCTTGGCTCTCTTCGCCGCTCTCTGGGCCAGAGTCCTGAAAAGGAATGGGTTCGGAGTAAAGCAAATCAGATACAAGACAGAACAACAAAAATTGAAGAACTACAAGGACAACAAAGAATCTTACTCTTCTTCTTCCTCGTCGGAGCTGAGCGCGGAGAGATCGAAGTCCGGCTCGCCTCCGGTGCGACGAGGCGGAGGAGTAGGTTCCCTTGTCCGCTTGGCAGGAGCAGTAGCGGCGGACCGGGAAGACCCCGCTCCAGTTGTCGCAGCGGCGTGAGGCACTCCCGCGGCAACGGTGCTTGCCGCGGTAGAGCGTGTCGCGCGGCTCGACAACTGTTGACTCGTCTTCTGCCCCGCTACGTCCACGGAATTGCGGAGACGCCTTCTTGGCGGAGCTGGGGGCTCCGCCTGCGGCAAGCTGTCTGAAGGTTCGGGCCCGACAAGCTCTCCCTAGCCGGGCTTGCTCGACTCAGCTTCAGGCCCGGCAAGCTCTTCCTCGTCGGCAAACTCCTCTCGCTCGACAAGGCTTGCCGCCTCTGCTGCCTCTGCCTCCTCCACGGTGAATCCGAACTCGCCCACGGCAGCTGCTGCCGCCGCCTCTTCCAGCCTAGTGGCGATGCGCTGCATCTTCGCATCGGTGGTGTCGCGGGTGAGGCTCTTCTGTTCGTCGGAGCGGACCAGCACTTCTACCAAGCCGTCAAAGAAATCCCGCACGATGTCGTCCGCAGGCTCTTGCCAGGTTGGAACGATTCCATGCGACTCGCACATTGGCATCATTGCGCGGATGCGGTCGAGCGAGGAGTTGTTGCACAATGGAACGACACCCCTCGGCAACATGAATGGATGTTGAGGATCGCGCTTGACCAGTTCTAGGAGCATCGCGTCCGGCTCCAGGACAGTGAAGTAGAAGTTGAGGCCCGGGCGCAGCCTCATGATATCCGCCGAGTTTTGGGACTCCCGGGCGGGTCTCCTCCTCTCCTGCAGGGGGGCGATGCGGCGGCAAAGGAAATCTGCGCCAATGGCGCCTACGGTGAGCCCGGCAAGCCTGAGGCGTAAGATCCGGATAACGGCAATCTTCAGCCTATCGTCTTCCGGGGCCGCACGCTATTGGGGCTTGTCGCAGGGCAGTAAATCGTTGCGGGTTCTCCTCGACAATCCAGCACCACTCTGCTCTCCATTCCTCCCACTTGCTGCGGAGCTCTCCCTCCAGATAAGCTTCCTTCTTGCCGACTCTCAAGATCCAGGCGATTCTGCCGGATAAAGGCTGTCCTCTCTCGACTCGGGGCATAAAGAAGTGGCGAAAAAGAGCTACGTTTGGATGGACTCCGACAAAGTTTTCGCAGAGATGTGCAAAAACTGCCATGGTCAGAACGGTGTTGGGGGTGAAGTCAAGGAGGCAGAACTCGTAGGTGTTCATGATGTCACAGAAAAATTCAGAGAAGGGCGGGCAGAGCCCGCAGTAGAAGAACAGCGCAAAGAAGGGGTATCCGTTCGGAGCCAGTTCCGAAGCGGCAGCCGGGAGTACCTTCGTGCGCGGATGCGCTCGCGTCTCCGTCGACCAGAAGAGGTAGTAGTACTCCCTCGGCTCCTTCGCGGCAAGCTGAGGGGGGAAGATGGCCCGCTCCTTTCGCAGCGCCGCGAGCCGCTGCGCCTCGACCGATTTCACGCCCTTCCCCTTGTCGGCTTTCGGAGCCATGGCGGAGGTGGTGAGGGAGATCGACGGCGTTGGTGGTGCTGGTGGCGATGGGGGGCGGAGCGCTGCTCTCTTTCAGCTTCGGGAAGAAGGGGGGAGCGGCGGAGATTTCTGAGATTGGAGTAGCAACCGGCGAGATGGGCGAACTGCCCCTATTTCCCCTACTTATAAAGGGGGAGGGGCCGGACATTCCGCCTTTCCGAATAAAGAAACCACCCACGATCTCTCCCACGACGCCGCATTCAACGCGTGCCGTTCGGGGAAAGCGCGGTGGATACGGAGTAAGATACGGCGTAACCCAGGCCGCGCGTGCCCGTGCCCTGTTTTGGGCCTGGCCCAACAGCGCTCGGCACCGTGTGTGGCCCAGGCCCGGGGGCTCCTGTCGGTGTACTAGAGTAGTGGTACCCTAGTATCCCGAACTTGTGCACGGGCAGTTGCAACACCCCGCAGCAAGGCTTGCCGGGTGATTGCCAAGGTCCTCCGTGGATCCTTCGGAGCCATTCAAGAACAAAGTATTCAAGCCAAGGAGACAAGGCCCCGGCAAGAGGAGCTTGCCGGGAAGGCCAACCAAGGCATCTCAAGGAACTTGCCGCGACGCGCCACGCGTCCCGGCAGGGCCCGGTGAGCGACAAGCTTCCGGACGCGACAAGACGCCTTGCCGCGGCAAACTACCACTCTGTACCCGTGCTCCAGCGCATCCACCAACGTGTCGCCCTGGGGCTTTTCTAGGCGCGTGTGGCAAGAGGCTGTGCAGCCAGTGGTGCGTGGTGGCAAGCGACGCTGACAAGACTGCCATCATGGCGAGCGCTGGCTTTCCTGACGGTCCTTTTTGCACTATCCGGGCGACGCGGACGGGCATTTAATGCCTTTGTCCCCTGCCGTCAAGGTTAGGTAGGATACACTGTACAAGTAGTTGTACCAACCGCAATCCCTTTTCCATTTTTACCCTTGTCTGCGTTGCCACCTGTCGGTGACCCCTTGAGCATATAAAAGGAGGCCCATGCGCAATGTGGAGGGGGTTCGGTTCGAAACCAGAAAACACTCTCGCTCGGTCTCGTTAGCAGCTCGTGTGTACTGTAGCACTCAGCGCCCCCGAGCAAGAACTCAATACAATCAGACAAGCAACAGTAGGAGTGTTATCTCTCCGGCGAGCTCCGAAGCTGGGTAAACTGCTTGTGTGTTTCGCCTCGATCCGCTCTTTGTGCGATCTCCGCCCTCCCCGCCGAACCGAAAGGGGCTCGGTCCACCAGTCCCCATAGGGTTCGTGGATCAGCTTCCCCGACAATATGGAAATGCTCAAGTTCTTGAGAGCATGCACAAGCGCTAGGTGTTATCATCGGCACTAACTGGGATTCCTCTCAGTTTCCTCGATTATGCTATAACCTTTCAAACAGTGGACTCACTCTCTACCGTTGAGCTTCTCCCCAGTTACTAAAATCATCCCTTGTGTTGTTTTGAACAAGGTAATCCACATCATCTATTCTAATCCGGATATGCCATTCTACCGAACCCCTCCAAACGATCGCTCGAGAATTGCCCTAGGTTGGTATGAAGAGTTTCAATGATCTCTGAATCAAAGGTAATTCTTTTTGCCACCTAAGGGGATATATCTACGAGTCACCATCCCTAAGGTGTCTCGTTGTGGTATCATGGCAACTCAACTCCTCGCTGCATTGACAACCGTTCACCACCTTCTTAGGTGTGGAATTATTGCCTACCTAGTGAACCCTCCTCATCTGTTCCACTCCATCCCTCCAGATGTGTGCTTTGTGTCTCAGCTCGAGAGATGTTGCTATGTCTCATTCCGTGAGTTAATCCTGAGTTGTTCGATCTTCGAGAAGATCGATCCTTCTAGAGTCTCCTTCTTCTCTCCATGTCATGTTGGCAGGAGTTCTCAGAGCAAGACTTCAAGACAATGATGGTGATCGAATTAACGTTCTTTGAAGTGCCACCTGGATCATGAAGATTATGTTAGTTTGCGATCCCCCTTCATATTACCCTACGCTTGAATCTCGGGACGAGATTCTTGTTTAGTAGGGGTGAGTTGTCACATCCCTAGTTCTGGTATGCACTAGACTAGCCCTTCATGTGTGCATCCTGTTTAATTTTTCAAATAAACTTGAAATGGGGATTGTCCAAACCCTAGCATTAAAGGAATTCACTAGGTTCAAATAAAAATATTCTCAATGAACCCAAAATGCTCTTCAGAAAAGTTCATTATTTTTGGATTGGTCTAGAACCTCTCCCAAAAATGGTGCACATTTTTCTAGGCCATTCTGGATTTTTGAATTAAATCTTATTGTATTTCACTTTGGGCATTTAAATACTATAAATAATTTAAATGTTCAAATAATGTTGGAACTATTTTTGGGCCACTGAAATAATTCAGCAAGTGTCCATGAATATTTTCAGGATTTTAGGAAATGCCTTGTTATTTTTCCTAAGCTCAAAACAGAGGCAAATAATTAGAAAACAAAAAAAATTAGCTAACAGAGAGAGAGAGAGAGTTAGTACTTGGGCCACTTACCTGGCAGCCCAGCTGTTCTGGCCCAGCAGGCCGACCAAGCTGACTGGCCAGCGCCAGTCGTCCCCTTCGTCGCGCCAGGAGGACAGGGGCACGCACCCAGCGCGCGGCCACGCGCCCCGGCCACCTCCTCCCTCCTTGCCTGCCTGGCTCCTCCCCGGTGCTCCTAGACGACGCCACGCACCCCCTGGAACCCCCTCGTTCACTCTCTCGTCCCCATCCCCTCCTCTGGCTCCCTCTCTCTCCCACCGAGCGGAGCTCGTCGCTGCCGCTTGCTGCTGCCGCCGCCACCGCCTCCCCCTCGCTTCTCCGACGTGCCCAAAAGCTTTGCCTCGACCCCCTCTTCCTCCTCGACGAGCCACACATCTCCGGAAGCAGTGGAGCCTCCCCATCTAGCTCGACCCCGCAGTCTCTACACCGAGATCGCCGGCGACCATATGCTGTCCCCGATGCCTCCCCGAGCCGTCTGAGCTTCTCTGCGTGACCGCTGTGAGCTTCCGCACCGAATCCCCCTCTTCCCCGCCTTGATTTCTTGTTGTAGTCATCGCCCCCTTGAAGACCGAACCGCGCCGCCGCACGAACTCGTCGCCGACGAGGCTCCGGTGACCAAATGGTCTCGTGCGTACCTCCGTTGGGCTCGTGAGCTCTCGTAGACCCCGTAGGTGCAAACGGCTGGTCCTCCCGCAGGCCGTAGCACCAAAACCGCGAGCACCCGAACTCCGGCCGCCGCAGATTTGGTCGCCGTCGTCGATCCCGACCACGGCAGCTCCTATCACCGCAACCAATGGATGCGCCTCACTCCCAAGAACCCATAGGTGCAACCCGCGCATCGAATGGTGCCCTGTAGAGCATTTCCGAGCCGCCCCGCCGTCTCTGTCGTCACCGGCGGCTAAACGCCGGCGGGCTGACCGTGTTGACCGGCGAGGTTTGACCCCGGCTAACTAGAGGTTGACCCCTCTCTCTCACCTACATGCGGGCCCCGCCCGGCTAACTAAGTAGTTAGGGATAATCCTATCTAGGTTAGTTAGGTTTGTTACTGACCAGTGGGCCCAGGCCCTAATTAACCTAGGTTAGTGCTAACGTAACACTAACTAACCATGTTAGTTAGTTGCTACATTGACATGTGGGCCCCAGCCGTCAGGTTTGACCTGGGCTGGCGCCTTTGACCAAATGACGTCACCCCGACGTCATGCTGATGCAGTTAATTATTTTCTGGATTTATTCTTATACAGGAAATTCCAGAAAATATCCAAAACTTCTAAAAATCATACTAATTCAACCGTAACTCCAAATGAAAGAATTTATATACGAAAAATTATCAGAAAAATCCAATCTATCCATCTGTACCATTTTCATGCATGTTAGAACAACTTATGATTACTGTTTAGGACAATTCAATTAAATGGCATTTAAATAACCACATGTGGATTTTGAATTTGAATCTTGGATTCAAACCAACTTCATTTAATCTGGTTTTAGTTGCATTAGCACAAACCACAGCATATTGCCATGTCACATTCATGCATCATATTGTTGCATTGCATTGATTGTGTTTCTTCTTTGTTTGTTGGTGCTTGTCCCCTCTCAGTAGACGTGTACCGACGATGTGACACCGATGAAGAACTATATTATCTTCAGAAGTGCCAGGAAAGCAAAACCTCCTTGTTCATTCCGATACAATCCCACTCTCTCGCTCCTGCTCTATTTTATTGCATTAGGACAACAACGATACAACTGTTACTTGCTGCGGTAGCTGAACCCCTTTTCCTCTGCATGACCTGTCATTGCCACAGTAAATAGATGAAACCCACTAGCATGAGTAGGAGTTGTTTGAGCCCTGTTGTACCTACGCATTCATGCTTGTTTGTCATGCCTGCTACTGTTTAGAGTTGAGTCAGGTCTGATTCATCGGGGTTGAATGAGAGGTGTGTGAACATGTCCTACTGTGTGTGAGCTAAGTGTGTGAACACGATTTGGTAAAGGTAGCGGTGAGAGGCCATGTAGGAGTACATGGTGGGTTGTCTCATTGAAACCGTTCTTAGGAACTGAGTTTTGTGTTTGTTATCCATGAATAGTTACTACCACACATTGGGTTCTGGTAACTCGACCCCTCTCGACTTATTAATCAACATGATCTCTGTCCAGGAGTTGCAACTAGTTTCTGGTGTTTGTAGGCAGTGTTAGTAGTCTACCAAGTGGCACCCGGTACAGGTGGGCTTGGGACAGACTAGGCATGGTGGCACGGTGTACCAAGCGTAGATCCACCCGTCGAGGTGGGATTGGGAACCCTGCACACATTGTTTGGGGCCGTGAGCGACACCCTAGCCGGATCTCCTTGCGGATGGAACCCGAATAGGCGATAAACCTGGACGAGAGACTTGTGTGGTTAGTCAGGTCGTGGCCGACACCCTCGACAGGCTTCCGCTTGAAGGTTGCCGAGATACATGATGTGTACATGGCGGTAAGTGGCGAGAGCGTGTGTGAAGAAGTACACCCCTGCAGGGTTAACATTATCTATTCAAATAGCCGTGTCCGCGGTAAAGGACTTCTGGGTTGCCTGTACAGTTCATAGACAAGTGAAAGTGGATACTCTAAAATACGCAAGATAAGAGTGAGTGCTATGGATGGCGTTCTCGCAGGGAGACGGGAGCGGATCCATAGTGGTGTATTGATATGGTGAATATGTGGACTCGTGTGTGCCACCTCAAAGAGTTACTTGCAGTCGTAGTTCAGGTTAGCCACTGAGTCAAAGCTGGCTTGCTGCAGTTAAACCCCACCATCCCCTTTGTTGATACTGATGCATATGTAGTTAGTTCTGATGTAAGTCTTGCTGGGTACATTTGTACTCACGTTTGCCTATTTTACGTTTTTGCAGAGAGAGTTCAGTCTCGCTAGTAGTTCCGCAAGGACTTCGACGTTTAGCCTGTTACCTCAGCTATGATCTTGTGCCCTCGGCAGGATCTGGTAGGTAGTCAGGCTTCTCAGCCTTTTTCATTTGTAGATGTCTGTACTCAGACATGTTAAGCTTCCGTTTGTGCTTTGACTTGTATGCTCTGAATGTTGGGTCATGAGACCATGTTTGTAATATCTCGCTCCTTGGAGCCTATTGAATAAATACTTGAGTTGTAGAGTCATGTTTGTGATGCCATGTTGTATTTGCACATATCGAGCATATTGTGTGTATGTTATTGAAATGCTTGGTATGTGTGGGATCTGACTATCTAGTTGTTTATCCTTAGTAGCCTCTCTTACCGGGAAATGTCTCCTAGTGCTTGCACTGAGCCATGGTAGCTTGCTACTGCTCCGGAACACTTAGGCTGGCCGGCATGTGTCCTTCTTCGTTCCTGTGTCTGTCCCTTTGGGGAAATGTCACGCGATGAATACCGGAGTCCTGTTAGCCCGCTACAGCCCGGTTCACCGGAGTCCTGCTAGCCCAGTGCTACAGCCTGGATTCACTCACTAATGACCGACACGTTCGATGCTGGGTCATGGATGCCTGTCCCTGTAAGTTTGTGCCACTTTGGGTTTACGACTAGCCATGTCAGCCTGGGCTCCTTATCATATGGATGCTAGCGACACTATCATATACGTGTGCCAAAAGGCGCAAACGGTCCCGAGCAAAGGTAAGGCGACACCCGTGGGGATACCGTGCGTGAGGCCGCAAAGTGATATGAGGTGTTACATGCTAGATCGATGTGGCATTGAGTCGGGGTCCTGACATCCACGTTGATGGAGACTTCAACCCACGAAGGGTAATGGTTGCGCAAGTCCATAGAGGGCTCCACCCACGAAGGGTCCACGAAGAAGCAACCTTGTCTATCCCACCATGGCCGTCGCCCATGAAGGACTTGCCTCACTAGCGGTAGATCTTCATGAAGTAGGCGATATCCTTGCCCTTACAAACTCCTTGGTTCAACTCCACAATCTTGTCGGAGGCTCCCAAGTGACACCTAGCCAATGTAGGAGACACCACTCTCCAAGAAGTAACAAATGGTGTGTTGGTGATGAACTCCTTGCTATTGTGCTTCAAATGATAGTCTCCCCAACACTCAACTCTCTCTCATAGGATTTTATTTGGTGGAAAGAAGATTTGAGGGGAAAGCAACTTGGGGAAGCCTAGAGATCAAGATTCATATGGTAGGAATGGAATATCTTGGCTTCAACACATGAGTAGGTAGTTCTTTCTCAGAAATCGTAAGTTGGAAGTGTAGGTTCATTCTGATGGATCTCTCCATGAATGAAGAGGAGGTGGAGCGGTATATATAGCCTCCACACAAAATCTAACCATTACACACAATTTACCAATCTCGAAGGGACCGAATCAAGAAACTCGGTCAGACCGATTCAGCAAACCTAGTGACCGTTAGTGATTTCGGTGGGACCGACATGCAACTCGGTAGGACCGATGTGGTTAGGGTTAGGGCATAACGTAATATCGGTGAGACCGATTACACAAACTCGGTGAGACTGATTTTGGTAATAAGCTAACCAGAGAGTTGGTCAGGTAAACTCGATGGGACCGATTCGCTCTTTTCGGTGAGACCAAAATGTTATGAAAAGGAAACAGAGAGTTTACATTGCAATCTCGGTGGGACCGATCACTCACTTCGGTTAGATGGAAACATTACGAAGGGAAACAGAGAGATTAAATCCCAGCTCGGTGAGACCGAGATCCCTATCGATGAGACCGATTTGCCTAGGGTTTGTGGCAGTGGCTATGACATCTGAACTCGGTGGTGCCGGATAGAAAGAATCGGTGGGGCCGAGTTTGACTTTAGGTTTAGGTCATATGTGGATATGAGAAAGTAGTTGAGGGTTTTTGGAGCATATCACTAAGCACTTGAAGCAAGAAACTAATTAAGCAACACCTTATCCCTCCTTGATAGTATTGGCTTTTCCTATAGACTCAATGTGATCTTGGATCACTAAAATATATAATGTAGAGTCTTGAGATTTTGAGCTTGAGCCAATCCTTTTATCCTTAGTATTTTGAGGGATCCACTTTCCTCATCCATGCCATGCCATTCATTGAGCTTTCCTGAAATATTTGTCTTGGAATAGTATTAGCTGAATGAGCTATATGTTGTTAGGAATTACCAAAACCACCTAGGGATTGTTGCACTTTCAATCTCCCCCTTTTTGGTAATTGATGACAACATATAGATCAAAGCTTCGACAAATGATAATAAGATTGAAAAACATCATCTCTTTGAGATGTATGTGATAAGCAAGAGCCCCCCCTAAATTTGTGCATAGTTTAAGATTTGCTTTGGACTGCAAATGCACAAGGAGTTAGGCTCATGGGTTACTCTTCCATGTCACATACATCTTGGTGGAGCGCTCAAAATAATAAAGATTGAATACATGCACTATTCACCAAGCAAAGTGAATGATCATATAAAGATAAATGAGATATTGTCATCTAACAAGCATTAAGGTAGCACATGATCAGACACATGATCAATCACATGATCATCATTGTATCACACAGACAATAACGTAGTATCTCAAGCAAGCAAAAGCAAATAACGTTCAACCACGAAGACAAGACAGAACAAAAGCAAACTCTCTCTCGAAGCCTATGATCTATACATTTTTCTCCCCCTTTGGCAACAAGTTACCAAAAAGTTCCTAGAAAATGCATAGTACTATTTCGTCTCTCAGGCTTGGTCTTCAGGTGGTGGTGTAGAGATGGCTCCTTGGACGAAGACTTCAGTTGATGTGGATGGAGCTGAAGGAGTTGGTGCTGGAGCTGTTTGCACTGGAGCTGTAGCTGGTGCAGATGAAGTGGCTCTGGTGTCTATCACAGGCTCTGCAACTGATCTCTGAGCTCGAGGCACTCTGGCAAATGCATCAGTGGTTGTCCTGCCCTTCCTCTCCTACATATCATCCTGAAGCTGCTCCACAACTGACTGGATCTCAGTTACTTTAACATCTAAGTAATAGAATTTTTCTTCCATGATTCTTTCCAGGCTCTCCTGGTTTTGAGTTAGGGCGGCCAACCCTTTCTCAATCCTTAGAGTTGATGCTATTAAGTAACCAAGCTGGTCCTGCTTGCTCTTCAAAAAGTACTCAGATGCCTCCTCTAAAGTGGGCATCTTGGCAGCCTTCTCCTTCTTTGCCTTCTCCTTTTTCTCTTGTGCTTGCACTGAAGATGGTTCATTCTCATTCATGACTACTTGATTGTCCTCAAAGTCTGGGTAGATGGCAAAGTGTTCCTTGTCCAACAAGTATTTGCCTGTGCCCATCTTGGAGTTGATCAGCTCCTGGATCTGTGGGGCATACCCACAACTTCTCTTTTTGTCTACTGTTGTCCTCTTGATAGTCTCAACTATGAGGCTCATGACCTAGAATTTCTGAGGCACATCAAATATGTGAAGCAAATTTATAGCATGACCTCTGATAATGTTGTGGTCACCTGACTTGGGCAAGAGGGTGTGCCTTAGGATCCAGTTGATCGTTGGCAGCCCTGACATAAGAAAATGGACAGACCCACACTTGAAAGTCTCAAGTGCTTTGTCTAGGATCTCCTTATACATGTGTGACATAGAATTGTGATCCTTCTTTTTATTGGAGTAGACATCCAAGTCATCTTCACTCTCCTCTGGTGCATTGATCAGTTTAGCCCATTCTTCAATTGTGGATTGGTACCTTGTACCTTCAGACATCCAGACTATTCTGCCATCAGGATAAAAGTGAGTTGTGGAGTAGAATTGCATTACAAGCTCATCATTCCAGTTTGTGAACTTCTGTCCAACAAACTCATCAACTCCACAAGGCTTAAAACTGTCAAACACTCCTAGGTAGTGATCCTCATTTGCCTTCTTGTATTTCCAGTCCACCCACCTCATGTCACAAACTATGGGCTTCTTGTCCAACAGCACAGTCTCATAGAAATTCTGCTGTTCCTTAGTGTGGAACCTGTAGTCAACAGTAGTCCTTCTCCTGATTGCATAAGGATCAGACAATCTCCACTGCCTGAGCCCTGCACCCTTCCTCAGCTTCATGTTCTCATCCACTGGATGAGCATCATTGTGGTCTGGAATCTTGGGTTTGAGCTTCCTCAGAATTTGTCCTTCATCTTCTTCTTCAGCAACTTCAGGCACTGTGCCTTGTTCTTCTCAGCAGCAGGTATACTCCTGGTATTCCTCTTGGGTGCAAACTTGGCCTTATATGCAGCTTTGGGTGCTTCTTTGGGCTTTGATGATGCAGCCCCTGACCTTATAGCATCACCCATAAGCTTTTGTGCCTTGGGTGCTGGAGCAGCAGCTTCTTCTTACACTTCCTCTTCCATCATGGAAGGTTGTCCAACAACTCTGGCCATGGTCTTTTTGATCCTTTCCTTCCTTTTCTTTCCTCCTGCAGCAGGCACTTTGGGATCAGGTTTCTCAGGTTCTTGAGTTGATCCTCTGACTTTCAACATAGGTGTCCTCTTGGCAAGGACCTTCCTGTTTAGTCCAGGCTTTGTGGTCTTAGCTGAGCCATACTCCTTTTTGAGCACTATCTTCTTGGAAGTAGCCTCATTTTCAGCTGCCACATAGTCTTCATCCTTAGAGTATGAGTTTCTTTTCCTTCTGGCCCTTGTGGCTGCTTTGGGCAAATTGCTAGGAGTGCTCCTGCTGCCCTCATCTGAGGTGCTAGAGGGACTAGTGCCCTCACTCATGTGAATCTGCTCCTCTTCCCTATTCTGGCTGTCACTTTGGTCTGACATGCTGCAAACACTGACTGCTGACCCTGTGAATAGATATAGATGAGATAGAATGGATGAGCATCACAAAATGCAGAGGTTTTTGCAAAATAATGATTCAAAAACTTAGTTTTAGTTTTCCACAGAAAGCATTTCGGATCAACAGATTTGCAAACTCAGTGGTACCGAAGCAGCTTTTGGAACCTAAACTAGTGATCTCGGTCAGACCGAGTCACAGTTCGGTGGCACCGAGATTGCTAGGGTTTCACAGAGTTCTAAAATCGGTCACACCCATTTGCAATTCTCGGTCAGACCGAGAATCACTTCGGCAATGGCCTTAGCCGAATCGGTGGAACCGAGTTTTTCAACTCGGTGGGTCCGAGATGGTTTCGGCGGAAACCTAACCCTAAATTTTCAATTCACATCTAATCTAAGGATTGTTTTGACTGGATAGAAGTGTTTCAATCGTGGCAAGAATCATAATGAACACAATGTGCTAGGAATTGGACGGGGATAGCACTGTGATCGAGTCCATACCGTAGTTTGGCGATGAACTCGCTACGGCGGCAACGGCGGGGATGAATTTCGTTGACAGCGGCAGAGACCAGCGATTGGAGGTGGCTGGCGACGAAGTCAACGATCTGGAGATCTTGGAGGCAGAGCGAGCTATGCGCGGGAAAAGGGGTTTGGAGAAGGTTTCCAAATTTTTGCCCATGAGTATATATAGCCCGACCCTGTTGGTGTGACCGAGTGGAACAACTCGGTGGCACCGAGATGCATAACGGTTGACAGTTACAGCAACTCGGTGAGACCGAAAAGTTCAAATCGGTTGCACCGAGATTGAAAACCTTGATCGACTTAGTGATCTCAGTATGACCAAAATGGAAGAATCGGTCAGACCGAAACGCACAAAGAAGTTTTGGAAGTTTAAGTCTATGACGAATCGGGGACTCCAAGTGCACCTCACACAGAGTGGTTCGAATTTGAGTTGATCAAATTTTGTGATGTAGCATGAATAGAGTTTGAGACAAGAAAAGCATAGATAGCTAGAGAAGGTTCTTAGGCATTCTTGCTCATCCACTTGGCAAAAGAAAAAGAATCCAATCAATCAAAGCAACAAGTGGATGTCCTCGAATGAGTTAAATATGCAACCAACATGCTCACACAATAAAATGGCAAATGAAATATGTGGCAAAGGATGCGCAACCAATTCTAGCATCTATCAAACAATTGACGATGACTAGGTCATCTATATATGAGTATATTGACTTAGGAGTCAAATGAGAACATTTGATCAAAGGTCATACTCATCGTTTAAGCTTAAGTGGGGTTACCACTTTTACATAATGCATTGATGTGTTCACATCATTAGAGTTGATTTGACTCAATTCTTAGAGTTAAGATCCCCCTATATGTGAGGTCCCCCCTAAGAGGGATGAACTAACCTTGGGTTTTGTCGATGATGACTTCATGTAGATGTTGAAGATGTGGATGCTCAATGTTGATGAAGATCATTTGGAGCAATCCTTTGGAGTGAGTTGCACTTTCAATACCTACACGGGTTAGTCCCACAAGGAACAAACAAGTATATCCATAGACATAGAGTGATGCACACACAAGATGATGTCCATGAAAGCATTAGGTTACCTTGTCCCTTGCCTTACCAACATGAGGGTTTGTGACTCCTTGAACTAGTGCAAGATGTGGAAGTTGATTGCACTTATCCTTGCCATAATGATATGAGTGAAGAATGTTGGCGGAGTCACCCTCAAGAACTTTCTAGTTCTTCTTCGGGATCCACATCATCTTGATGGGAATCCTTGGAGTTGTAGTCGTGCTTGATGAAGTAGAACTTGACGTAGTCTTGGGAACCCACTTGACCAAGGCCTTAGGAGTTTCTTCAAATGCATCAATCTCCTCTTGAAGCTTTCCTTGCCTTTGTGCTTGTGGTCTTGTGGTGGAAGATCATCTTGAGCTTGTGTCCCCTTGAAGGAAGTAGGATCATACTCCTCTTGTTGAGGAACAAACTTTGTCTTGGGGTATTGATCTTCTTCCCACTCAACTCCATTGGCATTGAACTTTCATTCAAAACCAACACCTTGGTTCTTCCGGTGCCTTCCTTGCTTGCGTACAATTTCCTCGAATTGCTTACTCCTGGCAAGGCTCTTGTATACACCTTTCTCTATAATTTCCTTCAATAAGCTATTTTCTTGCTCAAGTGTAACTTGGCTAAGAGAATCATTAGTGGAATCAAGAGAACTACTAGAAGCAACAATATTGGATTTAGCATGATTATTGTTACTACTAGAGGAAGAATCCTTCTTGTTTTTGTTACTAGACTTGACTTGAGGCATGTAAGTAGATAAGAGTAAATGCTTGGCAATGTAAGAAGAACTTTTCTTGCAAATATCATCATTGATTGCTTTTAAGAACTCATGCTCTTGCTCAAGATTGAGCTTTTCAAAGCATAACTTCTCATGAGTCAAATATGTCGTAGGAGTTGGTTGACACAAGTGCTAGACCGGCAACACCTTCATCTTGAGTATATTCGGAATCGGAGTGATAGCTTCTCTCAGAGTGATGTTCAGAGTCGGAACCGGACACCCATTCACCAACATGAGCTTGATGTCTTCGTTTTGTGTAGCTCTTTGATGACTTATCCTTCCTTTCCGAATCCTTGCTTCTCCGGGATGTTCTTTGTTCATAATGATCATCTCTACTACTCCTCTCTCTTGGCAGTGATTCTTCTCTTCTACTTCTTCTCTTGGGAGAATCTTATCTTCTTTTGTAGGGTGCCGTACACTCATTGGAATAGTGTCCGGGTCTCCCACAATTGTAGCAATTGCGCTCTCGACTGGAAGATCTTTTGTCATTGTAGGACCTTGACTTGGAGCTTCTCTCTTTGCTTCTACTCTTGTAGAATTTGTTGAGGTTCTTAACCATTAAGCTCAATTCTTCATTGATGGTTTGTTTCTCACTTGATGATGTAGGAGCTTCACATGAGGCTTTGGAAGCACCACTTGACTTGTTGTGAAGTTCCTCCTTATCCTTGAGTGACATCTCATGAGCAACAACTCTTCCAATGACCTCCGTTGGCTTGAGATTCTTGTAGTTGGGCATCATTTGGATCAATGTGCACATGGTATCATATTTTCCATCCAATGCTCTTAGGATCTTCTTGATGATGAATTTGTCGGTCATCTCTTCACTTCCTAAGCCGGCAATCTCATTTGTGATAAGAGCAAGCCTAGAGTACATTTCAGCGACACCTTCACCATCCTTCATTTTGAACTTGTCAAGTTGACTTTGGAGCACATCCGACTTGGATTCCTTGACGGAGTCAGTACCTTCATGCATATCACTCAAAGTATCCCGAATTTCCTTTGCATTCTCAAGATGGCTGATTTTGTTGAATTCTTCGGGGCACAATCCGTTGAAGAGGATATCACAAGCTTGAGCGTTGTATTGCAGCATCTTCAATTCATCCGCGCTAGCTTCACGGTTTGGTTCCCTCCCATCAAATAATTCACCTTGCAAGCTGAGGGAGTCCCGCATTAGGGGGTGTCCGGATAGCCGGACTATGACCTTTGGTCGGACTCCTGGACTATGAAGATACAAGATTGAAGACTTCGTCCCGTGTCCGGATGGGACTTTCCTTGGCGTGGAAGGCAAGCTTTGCGATATGGATATGCAGATATCCTCCCATTGTAACCGACTCTATGTAACCCTAGCCCTCTCCGGTGTCTATATAAACCGGAGGGTTTTAGTCCGTAGGACAAGAACAACAATCATACCATAGGCTAGCTTCTAGCGTTTAGCCTCTCTGATCTCGTGGTAGATCTACTCTTGTACTACCCATATCATCAATATTAATCAAGCAGGAGTAGGGTTTTACCTCCATCGAGAGGGCCCGAACCTGGGTAAAACATCGTGTCCCTTGTCTCCTGTTACCATCCGCCTAGACGCACAGTTCGGGACCCCCTACCCGAGATCCGCCGGTTTTGACACCGACATTGGTGCTTTCATTGAGAGTTCCTCTGTGTCGTCACCTTTAGGCCCGATGGCTTCTCCGATCATCAACAACGATGCAGTCTAGGGTGAGACTTTTCTCCCCGGACAGATCTTCGTATTCGGCGGCTTTGCACTGCGGGCCAATTCGATTGGCCATCTGGAGAAGATCGAAAGCTACGCCCCTGGCCATTAGGTCAGATTTGGAAGTTTGAACTACACGGCTGACATCCGCGGAGACTTGATCTTCGACGGATTCGCGCCACAGCCGAGCGCGCCACACTGCCACGACGGGCATGATCTAGCTCTGCCACCGGACAGTGCCCAGAGGGCCGCTCCGGTGTCGACTTCGACCCGTAGCTCGGAGCCGACTGCGCCGATCGAGGACGGGTGGCTAGACACCACCTCGGGGGCTGCAATCTCTATGGCGATCGAGCGTAACACCAGTCTTGTCCTTCACAAAGCTCGCGACTCCAAGGTGCCGGACTCCTATCCGGACTCCGAACCATCCGCGCCCCTGCCGATCGAACCCGATTGGGCGCCGATCATGGAGTTCGCCGCCGCGGACATCTTTCAGCACTCGCCCTTCGGCGACATTCTGAATTCATGAAAGTCTCTATCTTTATCAGGAGAGCCCTAGCCAGACTATGGTCAGCGAGGATGGGATGCAGGCGACGAGGAAATTCAAAGCCCACCCACTGCCCACTACGTAGCCACTGTCGATGATTTAACCGACATGCTCGACTTTGACTCCGAAGACATCGACGGTATGGACGCCGATGAAGGAGACGGCCAAGAACTAGCGCCTACAGGGCACTGGACAACTACCTCATCTCACAATGTATACATGGTGGACACACCTAAAAGAAACGACGACGAGGATCAAAGGGACGCAACGAGGGATCGTTCCCCCGAAAAGCAATCAAAGCGGCGGCGTAAATGCCGCGCCAAACCCCACCTCGATAGAGACCTAGCCATAGAGCAGGGCGAACCGGCGGACGAAGAACATACCATCGAGCAACCATCCGAACAGGGCAACTTGGGTAAACAAACCGAACAACCTGTCCCCGGCGAAGATAATAGTCCGGACGACCTCACGCCGGACAAGTTGCTGGAGCAGAAGAACCTCCACAAAAGGCTCGTCGCCACTGCGCGTAGCCTGAAAAAGCAGAAGCGGCAGCTCAAAACAGCGGAAGATGCACTCAAAATTAGATGGGGCAAAGTACTCAACACGGCAGACAAGCACGGCGACAGTCGTCACACAAAGAGCTATCCGAAGTGAAAATTGCTACCAGAATTTGATGAGGAGGCCTTAGAGCCCCTGCAGTCAAAAAATAAGGAAGACATCCGGTCGGATAAACAACCCCATGGCCAACATAGAGTGGCAAAGGGCGCCGCTCTCAAGCCGGCACGCGATCCGCATAAGGACTCGCATCAAAAAGACGGCCCAGCCAGATCTATCTACAGGCCAAGAAAGCAAGCCCTAGTAAGCAATGCAACGCAACAAGTATCCGAACATCACGGCACACCCAAATATAGGGGTGCCGCACACCCCCTATGTTTCACCGATGAGGTGCTGGACCATGAATTTCCAGCGGGATTCAAGCCCGTAAACATAGAGGCATACGACGGAACAACAGACCCTGGAGTCTGGATTGAGGACTATATCCTCCACATACACATGGCTAGAGGAGATGACCTCCACGCCATAAAATATTTACCCCTCAAGCTCAAAGGGCCAGCCTGGCATTGGCTTAAAAGCCTTCCTGAAAACACCATAGGAAGTTGGGAAGAGCTCGAGGATGCTTTTCGGGCAAATTTTCAAGGGACCTATGTCCGACCTCCGGATGCAGACGATCTAAGTCATATAACTCAACAACCCGGAGAGTCAGCCCGGAAACTGTGGAACAGATTTCTTACTAAAAAGAACCAGATAGTCGACTGTCCGGACGCCGAAGCCTTAGCAGCTTCCAAGCACAGCGTCCGAGACGAATGGCTCGCCAGACACCTCAGCCAAGAAAAGCCAAGAACAATGGCTGCATTAACAAGCCTCGTGACCCGCTTTTGCGCGGGAGAAGATAGCTGGTTGGCAAGGAGCAGCACCAGCAATCCAAGTACATCCGAATCTAGGAATGGAAACGGGAAACCGCGATGTAGCAAGGACCAGCGCCAGACCAAGGGAAGCAGCCCGAAGAGCACGGCAGTTAACGCCGGATTCAAAAGCTCTCGGCAGAATCAGAAAAAGCCGCCCCCCAAGGATAATAGGGACGAGCTATCTAACCTCAACAAAATTTTGGACAAAATATGCCAAATACACAGTACTCCCGGGAGGCCTGCAAACCACACCCACAGAGATTGTTGGGTCTTCAAGCAATCCGGCAAACTCAACGCCGAACACAAGGGGCTCGACATACCAAGCGAGGACGACGACGAACCCCCCAAGCAGAGCACCGAAGAACAAAAGAAGTTCCCACAAGAAGTCAAAACAGTAAATTCACTTCATGTGACAAAAGGGAAAAACAGAGTGGCGCCTATGGAGATACATGCCATACGGCCTGTCCCAAAGGAGTCCCGCCACTGGTTGTTACAACCGATCACCTTCGATCGTCAGGATTACTCTAGAAGTATCCGGAACGCAGGCTGGACTGCCTTGGTATTAGATCAGATAATTGACGAACTCCACTTTACACAAGTCCTAATGGACGGCGGCAGCGATCTAAACCTGCTATACCAGGACACAATCCGCAAAATGGGGATAAACCCAACAATAATTCGACATGGCAACACTTCCTTTCAAGGGGTAACGCCAGGCCCAGATACCCATTGTATGGGTTCCCTCTTGTTAGAAGCTATGTTCGGCTCCCCCGACAACTTCCGAAGCAAAAAGCTAACCTTCCACATCGCCCCATTCATAAGTAGCTATCAAGCACTACTGGGACGCGAAGCTTTCGCCCGCGTTAATGCAATACCGCATTATGCATCCCTTACACTTAAAATGCCCGGTCCGCGAGGAATCATCTCATTAAAGGGAAATATCGAGTGTCCCTCGAGCGCGGAAGATGGTACAACTGCCTTGATAGCCGCACACTAAACCATCTTTACTAGTTAAAGAACCTAAACAGGTCGTTCAAGACCCCCAGACATGGCTAGACGAGTCCGGCGTAAACACACAAAGGCTTACTAGCCGCATACCCCTATACAAGGGGCTCTGCGCGTTTACACCAAGAGACAATAAAGCTCAATTCTACCCATCTTTTGAATTATACTTTCTTTATTTAATATGACATAGATTTTTTGCACGATTGTTTTCAACTAAGTTCCTCTCTTTTATAGATGAACACCGTGCTACACTCGTCCAGGATACGGCACAACGGAGACAAAGGCGCAGACGTGCAGTAGGGACCCATTCCAAGGATTCTTTTCAGATTAAGACCCTGCGTTAACCTTTTTTACTGTCTCTTGTTGATAACATCCCCCAGTTTTTTGTTATAACCGAGGAGGAGGCTGGCGTCTTGGCATGTGGCCACGCCAGAATTTTGCACGTACCTGGACACCAGGGGCTTCTTACCAAGGGCTTTTGTTCAGCCCGTTTTCATAAAGACTGAATACCTTAGGGAGTGTTCGGCGTCGCGAGTTTGGCCTTATATGCATCAGCTCCGAATCATGTCTTTGGTCAAATGTTGGGTTTGCCCGGCTCCTGTGTTTTGCTACCCTATGTTCCGCTCTATCGGCTAAGGCGGCACCAGGAGAACTACTGCGATTGTGCCCCGGTTCGGCCAGGCGAGCACCTCAGTAGACAAAGCCGAAAACTGATTGTCATGATATAGCATGAGACTGGTCAACCACTCGATGACTTGCCGGAATCTTTAGGATTCTTCTGCATTAACGAAGGGCCGTTTCCCGGTCAGGCACACACGCGCCCCGAATTTGGGTGAGCGCGGTGCCCCTAGGGGCTATATAGTAGCCCCTCTGTCAAACTCCTATGACTAAGTGAAAGTGATGAAGCATTATAGTCCGGTTGCCTAGTTCGCTGCGCTATCACCTCCTTTATAGGACCAAGACGTTGGATCAAGTGTGAAAATGCGTCTTTTGCGAACACCCCCGCATTATATGCGTGGGGGCTGAAGCCAACGACTGCCATCTTTCAGGTTATATACACATATACATTAACGGCTGCATAGGAGGTATTCGAATTCTTGAAAGCACATGTATAAAAGGATTTTATATTCCATCGAAACATTGTTTTACAATAATACATGTTATCCGAACATAACATCCTTCAAGCACCGCGTCTCTATTAAACGAGCGCCCTGCAGAACTTCCTCAAAATAGTGCTCGGCAGGTACTCGGCTTTCGTCCGAATCCTGGGATGCAACAACACTGGCCTTCATCTCCACCCAGTATGTCTTGACACGGGCAAGAGCCATCTGTGCACCCTCTATGCACGCTGACCTCTTCATTGCATCAATATGTGTCACCACACCAAAGAACTGTTGCACCAAGCTAAAATAAGTCTTCGGCTCGGGCCCTTTCGGCCACAGATGACTCATGACATGCTTCATGGCGAGTCCGGATAACATGTTCAGCTCCGCCCATGCGGCCAAACGATCGAATACCGAAAGTGGGCGCTCTGGATTGTGGAACTGCGACCAAAAAATTTCTTCCAATTCATGGTCATTTCGATCCCGGAAGTGTTCGGTCGCGTCCGCGGCACTCGCCGCCAAGTCCAGATAAGTGTTCGCTGCACTCCACTTCCGGTCCAACGGAGCATACTTAGGATCCCCGAACTTCATCCGCAGCATATAGGGCTTTCCAGCCGTGATATCTCCGGCCTGACGTAGCTCCTCCTTCATAGCTCTCATCGCAGAGTGAGTATCCTTGGCCTCGGCAGTGACCTTCTCTAGGTCCTTCTATGCCACTGAGGGAGTCCTGGACTAGGGGGTGTCTGGATAGCCGAACTATCATCGTCACCCGGACTCCAAGACTATGAAGATACAAGATTGAAGACTTTGTCCCGTGTTCGGATGGGACTTTCCTTGGCGTGGAAGGCAGGCTTGGCGATACGGATATGTAGATCTCCTACCATTGTAACCGACTCTGTGTAACCCTAGCCCTCTCCGGTGTCTATATAAACCGGATGGTTTTAGTCCGTAGGACGAACAACAATCATACCATAGGCTAGCTTCTAGGGTTTAGCCTCCTTGATCTCGTGGTAGATCTACTCTTGTAATACCCACATCATCAATATCAATCAAGCAGGACGTAGGGTTTTACCTCCATCAAGAGGGCCCGATTCTGGGTAAAACATCGTGTCCCTTGTCTCCTATTACCATCCGCCTAGACGCACAGTTCGGGACCCCCTACCCGAGATCCGCCGGTTTTGACACCGACATTGGTGCTTTCATTGAGAGTTCCTCTGTGCCGTCGCAATCAGGAGGGATGCCTTTTCTCGTCTTTGAAGACGGCGCTGTCACCAAGGGAGCCTTGGCCACCGGCCAAACTATCCGGCTAGGTGGTTTTCTTATCACCACCTGTTCGGCCACCGCTCCGACAATGACCTCTCAGGTCATCAAAAGCGATCTTCACGTCAACTCGGAATTCGCCGAGCAGCTAGATCCGATGGAGCTCTCCTCCGTAAATGAGCTCTTGGATCGCATCACCGCCCTAGGAGTCGCTACAGACTACGATCAGATTGGGCTTAAAACCGATCTGAGAGAAATTAACTCTCCCCAGGCTACCCACCACGTTGTTGTGGTAGAGGAACAACGCGGCGACTCTTCTTCTATGTTAAAGACCAGTTATGTCTGGATTCCCGATCCCTCCATGCCGGATTCCCGCGGAGGGACGAACGTCAATCAAGTACTGAACCTAAAGTCAGGCATCGGACCAGAATTGTTGGATAACATCCAGCAATCCAAACTTCCAAATCTAGAAACTTCTCGGCCTTTGAGCCTCAGACTGGGCGGGGTTCCGAATTTAATTCCGCCCGCCCACCCAAACATAAGCGATCTATCTCAAATACGGCAAGAGCCCGATGAAACAGTGCATCATTACTAGGCCAGATTCCTCTTGGTTATGGACAGGATAAAGGACTGCCGTGAGGAAAGCGCAATCTCAATTTTCTGCAAGAATTGTACAGACAAGGGAATCATGAACGCCATAAGTCATCGCGAAGTTACATGCTTCGCTGACCTGGCAACCATAGTACAAAAATACTGTGCGACGGAGAGTGCCTGGAAAACCGAAACCAGGTTTTGGGACAATAATCCGGCCCTGAACATAACCCTAGTTCAAAATAAAAGGGTGCGTCATACTCAAGCACCTGGGTCAAAAACCAAAAAGCAAAAAACCCCTAAAGGGCACGAAACCGTACTGGAGGGATGGCTCAACGGACCCTGTAAAATCCATAGTACAGAGGGCGCCACTCCAACACACAGCCTTCGAGCATGTTGGATACTACGATAGGTGGCCAAAAGTGGCGAAGGTTTTCTAGCCCCGAGTAACCAGCCCAACAGTACCAGTACTGTATTAACGGTCTTCGAGACTTTCGCATCAAATAGTATGCGGAAACGAACAATCCGCAGCCTCGCCGAAGTCTACCAAGTAGCAACAACAAATCCATGGAGCGACACGGCTATCACCTTCAATGCCAGCGACGAACCTAAATTCCGAGCAGCCCGAGCACTAGTCGCGTTGGTCCTCAGTCCGATAGTGGACGGCTTTCGTCTTACCAAGGTACTCATGGATGGCGGCAGTGGATTAAACCTCATCTACGAGGAAACCCTCCAAAAAATGGAAATAGACTGGAGCCGTATTGAGCGAAGCAGCACAACCTTTAGAGGAATAATCCCTAGTCGGGAAGTACGCTGCACAGGAAAAATCACACTAGATGTAGTGTTCGGCTCACCGGACAATTACAGGTCCGAGGAGGTCACGTTCCAAGTGGGCCCCTTCGGCAGCGGATATCATGCCTTGTTAGGGCGAGAGGCATTCACAATTTTCCAAGCTATACCCCATTACGGGTACATGAAGCTTAAAATACCCGGGCCCAATGGAATCATCACTCTTGCCAGTGATCCAGATATAGCACTCCATGCTGAAAATAAGACAGCCGCACTAGCCCTAGAGGCACTATCCGAAGCCCTAGCGCCAGAGGAACTCACCGCGCTGCGCTCCACGGTGAATAGGGACGATGTGATACTCGATAAGAGATCTAAGTCCACCTCTTTTAAACCAGCAGACAAAATAGTCAAATTCTAGGTCCATCCAACGGACCCCACAAAGACGGCCTCCATTGGGGCACAATTAAACCCTGATGTAGAAGCCGCACTACGAGAATTCCTTCGGGAAAATTGGGACATTTTCGCCTGGCACCCTTCAGATATGCCAGGAATCCCACGCAGGCTGGCAGAACACAGCCTAAATATCCTAAAAGGATTCAAGCCAGTCAAACAGGCTCTTCGGCGATTTTTGGAACCCAAAAGACAGGCGATGGGAGAGGAGCTAGCCAAACTCTTAGAAGCTGGATTCATCAAAGATATAAAACATCCGGACTGGCTAGCGAACCTGGTAATGGTACCAAGAAAGGACAAATCCTGGCGCCTTTGTGTCGATTTCAAAGACCTTAACAAGGCCTGTCCAAAGGATCCTTTCCCCCTCCCCCGCATCGACCAAATCATCGATGCTACCGCAGGGCACGATTCATTGTGCTTCCTCGACGCATACTCCGGATACCATCAAATCAAGATGGCAGAAACAGACCAAGCCGCAACGGCATTCATTACTCCATACGGACCATTCTGCTTCAACACAATGCCCTTCGGACTCAAAAACGCCGGCGCAACATATCAACGCATGATTCAGACATGTCTGGCTACCCAGATAGGCAAAACAGTGGAGGCATACGTAGACGATGTGGTCGTTAAGACCAAACACGTCAAAACCCTAGCAGATGATTTGAGGCTTACATTCGACAACCTCCGAGCATACGACATTAAGCTCAACCCGGAAAAATGTGTTTTCGGCGTACCAGCCGGAAAGCTCTTGGGCTTCATTGTATCCGGTAGAGGAATTGAAGCAAACCCAGCCAAGATCCAAGCTCTGTCACAATTGGATATCCCAAAAGAGCTCAAACAAATACAAAAACTAACTGGATGCGTGGCGGCTCTAAGCCGCTTCATCTCCCGTTTGGGAGAAAAGGCACTGCCCCTCTATCGCCTCTTTCGGCGCACCGAACACTTCGAATGGACGGATGCTGCCACGGCCGGACTCGAAGAAATTAAGGCCATATTGGCAACAAATCCGGTCCTGGCCGCGCCCAACCTAGGCGAACCGATGTTATTATATATCGCGGCAACACATCAAGTTGTCAGCGCGGTACTCGTCGTCGAACGAGAAACAGAAGGGCACAAATTCCCTCTTCAAAAACCAGTGTACTACGTATCCACTGTCTTAACTCCATGCAAGTCCCGGTACCCACATTATCAAAAGATAGCATACGCGGTGTTCATGGCATCCCGGAAGTTGCGACACTACTTTCAAGAGTGTTCCATAACGGTGGCCTCCGAAGTACCTCTCAACGACATTATAAACAATCGCGACGCGACGAGCAGGATTGCAAAATGGGCCATTGAGCTCTTACCATTTGACATAACCTACAAACCCCGGCGAGCTATAAAGTCACAAGTTTTGGCTGACTTCATCACCGAATGGACCGAAGCCTAACTCCCTAAAGAGTATGGCGCATACTCCAATTGGATCATGCATTTCAACGACTCCAAAATGTTGGCTGGCTTGGGGGCTGGCGTCGTCTTGACGTCCCCAACCGGAGACACGGTCCAATACGTACTTCAAATAATGTACACGGCCTCCAACAACGCAGCCGAATACGAGGCCCTTCTACATGGTCTCCGGATGGCAATCTCCATGGGTATTCAACGCCTAGAGGTGCGCGGGGATTCAAACCTCGCAATATCCCAAGTAAATGGAGACTTTGACGCCAAGGATACGAAAATGGCAGCCTACCGTAACGCCGTCCTAAAAATGTCAGCTCGGTTCGAAGGACTCGAATTCCACCATGTAGCCCGGGATAATAACCAGGCAGCAGACGTGTTGGCACGCATCGGCACAAAACGCGACGCCGTCCCTCCAAACATCTTCCTGGAGCGGCTCTTTAAGCCATCCGTATTATGGGAAGAGGAGTCCGGAAATAACAACCCGGAACCAACTGCACAACCCAACACGGAACATTCTGACACAATCGGTGGCTCAGCCAATGAAATAACACCTTCAACCCACGAAATAATGGCAGTAA
This sequence comes from Triticum dicoccoides, assembly GCF_002162155.2. NCBI lineage: Eukaryota > Viridiplantae > Streptophyta > Magnoliopsida > Poales > Poaceae > Triticum > Triticum dicoccoides. The sequence goes on along the minus strand of NC_041381.1, from coordinate 484,076,634 downwards.
TTGCCCCGTGGACGGAACCATTCCTAGCCTACTTAATTAGGCAGGAACTTCCCGAAGACCAAAATGAGGCCCGCTGCATAGTTCGGCGATCTAAAGCCTACAAGGTCCATGAGGGAGAACTTTATAAGAAAAGCACAACCGGAGTCCTTCAAAGGTGTATCTCCGAAGAGGAAGGGCGAAATCTCCTAGCTAAAATTCACGCCGGACTCGGCGAGCACCACGCCGCAGCCCGGGCCCTTGTAGGCAAGGCCTTCCGTACAGGATTTTATTGGCCGACAGCCGGGCAGATGCTTAGGACTTAGTCCAACGATGCGTCGGTTGCCAGCTCTTTGCTAATCAAAGCCACATGCCACCCACCGCCCTCAAAACTATACCCATCACTTGGCCGTCTGCGGTCTGGGGCCTTGACATGGTTGGACCCCTTAAAGGGGGAACCCACAAGCAAAAATACTTATTGGTCATGGTGGACAAATTCACCAAATGGATAGAGGCCAAGCCAGTTAAAACGGTAGAATACGGCCCATGATAGACTTCATATCCGGGGTAGTACACCGTTTTGGCGTCCCCCACAGCATCATCACTGATAAAGGCACGAATTTCACGGCCGACGAGGTTAAACTCTGGTGCAAAAACATGGGCATCAAGCTCGACTACGCTTCAGTCTATCACCCTCAAACTAACGGTCAAGTCGAACGAGCAAATGGTCTAATCATGAGCGGCATTAAACCCAGATTAGTGCGGTCCCTCACGGAATCTAACATGCACTGGGTAGAGGAGCTCGACTTCGTACTCTGGGGGCTGCGGACCACGCCAAAATGCACTATCGGATTCACACCATTTTTTATGGTATACGGCGCAGAGGCAGTTTTGCCCTGCGATATCATTCATGACTCACCTCGCGTGCGCATGTATGAGGAAAGAGAAGCCGAGTTGGATCGGCAGGACAGTTTGGACGCCTTAGAGGAGGAGCGCGACGTGGCAAAATTCCGTTCCGCATTCTATCAGCAGCAGGCTCGAAGATATCAAAGCAGAGAAGTACGGGCCAAAACTTACAATGTTGGCAAGCTAGTTCTACGCCTGCCGGACAAGAAAAAGGACAAACTTAAGCCCAAATGGGAAGGTCCCTTCATCATCGACCAAGTCCTTACCGGCCGTGCATACCGTCTATGCAACGCATTTGACAACCGTCTGGAGCCGAACCCATGGAACGCAGCCCGTCTCCGAAGATTCTACGCCTAGCGTCGGACTCAGAGTTCGTCTCCTTCCTCCGTCCACCTTTCATATTTTTTCGCTGTCTTTTGTTTCCCTCCTTTTTCCTCCCTCTTTCAGTAAAAGCCTTTGAGGGCTGATCTGCGCATTGTTCGCACACACTCGATGTGCTACTCGCACTTGTTATACCTGGGGGCTTCTTTAACAGAAGCTTATTTATACGGGCTTCATGCCCAACACATGTGTCATACTTCCGCATGTACCTTTTACTCACCATTATATGCATCGATATGACTTAAGTTTTGTCCAAGCTGGGTTGCCTGGCTCCTGTGCCTACCCCTACGTTCCCGGTTGTTCGGCTAGGAGGTAAAGGGAGCACCTCTGTGATTGTTACTGCCGGGTCAGCCGGATGTGTACCTCAGACTGGGTGAAGCCGAAGGCTAGCGTTCTTAAGGGAATATTCGGTCGGTGACTTGAAAGATGATTTATTACTTATTTATTTATCTGCCCCCAGATGCTTTTTCTGCTCTTTTTGCAGTCCGGACATGCACTTTACGGCATGCCTCCCAGGGAAAGGAACCCCTAATGGAACTATTCTCCCTGGAAGATGTTTCTTACTAACCATGTAATATAACATAGCTAGTTGGGCACTTGTCTGATAAAGCACTTATGAACCCTACGCCTGGTCTCCACGCATGCCCCGGTTTTTGTATAACCGTGAGGGTATTCGGACACACTCCGGACTGTTGGGTCCCGAGGTTGAAGCGAAAAGGTCCGCAAAGACAAACGATCTACAATCCGGCTAGAAGGCATTTTACATGTCATTTTGAATTACATCGTCAAACTGACTGATTGTACTCCTCTTTAATCCCATCTAACAGGCTGTCTAGTTTACAGTCCCGTTGGGAATATTTCGCGGCCAACTCTACTTGGCCGTACATCAGGCTCACAGGGATCTCCTTCCCATCGGGCCCCACAGGTCCGACCTCGGCCATGTGGTTTGGATCAGCCTTCGTGTACCGCGTTTTCACCATGGCCCAGGCCTCCCTGGCGCCTTGATGGCAGGCCGATATCTTCCACAGATGGAAGCGCTACCGTACTCCCTGAAGCTTCTCAACAAGCCCTCCAAGACCCTCGGGTAGGGAGACGGACGACCATAAGGCCTGCATGACGCCGCTCATCGCCTGCCGGACATGTTCGTGTAGTTGCAGCAGCTCGGGAAGAAGGTCACCCGTGGAACCAGGCATTTCCTCCACCGGACGACCCGTGAGCACACCTACAGACACATTTGTGTCAATCGACTTCCTCGCTGAACTCTTCTTTTTAAAAGAGTTTGCTCAAGCACTTACTGTAAATGCCACGACGAAGCCGCCGATTCTCCTTTACGGAGTTAGACAGCTGGACCCGAACATCTTTTATTTCTTCGCCCAACCGGGTGTTGGCATCTTGGAGTTTGTTCCTCTCCTGCTGCACCCTCATAAGCACCTTCTCACCGGCCTTCATCTGGCGCAGCAGATGTTGCATGTCCGGATCTTGTCCAGCACCCTCTGCAATATTATTGTCAGACTAAACGCACACGCCGCACTTCATAAACTATTTATCTTTTCGAAATATGTATTACCAGAGGGGGTCTCTGTGGCTCCCCCGGCGGTGGCTCGTGCGGCCTCAAGTTGGGCCTTGCATTCTTGAAGCTCCTGGGACATGTGGGTTGTAACACCCACGATGCGGCTATATCTCCCACGTGTCGAAGCACGACTTAGAGGCATAACCGCATTGTGGTTTTATCGCAAGAAGGGTCATCTTCACACAATCCCATGTAAAGAACAAGAATGGGATAAAGAGTTGGCTTACAATCGCCACTTCACACAATGAACATATAATAAATCATACATCATTCAGAGTACACAGATAGTCCGACTATGGACGAAGCCAAAAGAAAAGAAGATAACCCAACTGCTAGATCCCCGATCGTCCCAACCGGGCTCCACTACTGATCAAGATGAAACGAAACATAGCAACAACTAAGATCTCCGTTGAGCTCCCATCTGAGCTCGGTTGCATCATCTGCACTGGTATCATCGACACCTGCAACTGTTGTGATAGTATCTGGTGAGTCACGAGGACTCAGAAATCTCAAAAACCCACGATATCAAGACTATTTAAGCTCATGGGAAAGGAAGGGGGTAAAGTGGTGAGGTTGCAGCAGCGACTAAGCATATATGGTGGCTAACATACGCAAATAAGAGCGAGAAGAGAGCAAATGGAACGGTCGTGAAGCTAGCAATGATCAAGAAGTGATCCTGAACTCCTACTTACGTCAAACATAACCCAAAACCGTGTTCACTTCCCGGACTCCGCCGAAAAGAGATCATCACGGCTACACACACGGTTGATGCGTTTTAATTCGTATCTGGTGTCAAGTTCTCTACAACCGGACATTAACAAATTCCTATCTGCCTCATAACCGCGGGCACGGCTTTCGAAAGATAATATACCCTGCAGGGGTGTCCCAACTTAGCCCATCACAAGCTCTCACGGTCAACGAAGGATATTCCTTCTCCTAGGAAGACCCGATCAGACTCGGAATCCCGGTTTACAAGACATTTCGACAATGGTAAAACAAGACCAGCAAAGCCGCCCGATGTGCTGACAAATCCCGATAGGAGTCGCACGTACCTCGTTCTCAGGGCACACTGGATGAGACATCCTACGAGTAAAACCAGCCCTCAAGTTTCCCCGAGGTGGCCCCGCAGTCTACTCAGTTCGGACCAACACTCGAAGGAGCACTGGCCCGGGGGGGGGGGGTTAAAATAAAGATGACCCTTGAGTCTGCAGAACCCAAGGGAAAAAGGCTTAGGTGGCAAATGTTAAAACCAAGGTTGGGCCTTGCTGGAGGAGTTTTATTCAAAGCGAACTGTCAAGGGGGTCCCATAAATCACCCAACCGCGTAAGGAACGCAAAATCCGGGAACATAACACCGGTATGACGGAAACTAGGGCGGCAAGAGTGGAACAAAACACCAGGCATAAGGCCGAGTCTTCCACCCTTTACCAAGTATATAGATGCATTAATTAGATAAGAGATATTGTGATATCCCAACATAATCCTGTGCACCATGGAGCAATCTTCAACTTCACCTGCAACTAACAATGCTATAAGAGGGGCTGAGCAAAGCGGTAACATAGCCAAGCAACGGTTTTCTAGGAAGGGTGAAAAAGTTAGAGGCTGACATGGAAATTTGGGAGGCATGGTAAACAAGTGATAGGTAGCGCAACATAGCGATAGAACGGAGCAACTAGCAAGCAAAGATAGAAGTGATATCGAGGGTAATGGTCATCTTGCCTGAGATTCCGCTAGGAAGAAGAACGAGTCTATGAAGAAGACAAACGGACATAGTCGAACGAATCCTCACAACTCCGGAACGAAACCGAAGCTAACGAGAGAAGCAAACCGGAAAGAAGCAAACAACATGGTAAACACACAAACATAATCATGGCATGATGCACAATCAAGTATGATGCATGTCCGGTTTAATGAGGCATGGCATGGCAAAGTGCTCAAACAATACTACAAATTAAGTGGAGCTTAATACGCAACGAGTTGCATATTGACGAAATACCACATCCAATTATTTAGTTCTCTCTCGTTTAGGAACACAACAATATTAAATGTTGTCAAACATGGCAAGAGGTGAAACATAATTGAACTAACTATTTAGGCAAGTTTAAATGAGGCCGGAACAACAAACAACCATTCCGGAAATCCCCATATCATTTAGCAATTTAAAGCAAACACAATTTTAAACATTTTAAATGTTGTTATCATGATGCGGATGACATATACAGGTTTATGCAATTTTATGAAAACGTTAACATGAGCATGATATGAGGCATTAGTCGCCATGGCGGAAGGAAAAAAGGTGCCACGGCGGTGAAATGGAAATGGTGCCACGACAACATTCCGGTCCAGGTAACTCATGGAGGTACCGGTGCAAAAGGAAGTGTGACGTGAGCGAGTTATGCAAGATGGTGGGGTGATCCCGGATTCCGGGTTCCCACGGGACGGCGGCATGGCAAACGAGGAACGTGCACGAAACAAACGGGCACGGTGCAAACATATCGTACATCTCATACATGCAAGGGCATCTCATCGTGGTCGTCTCGGGTTATACCTTCGAAGCGTGCGTTCTCGGGCAAAACGAGTTGTGGAAGTAGTGGTACACGGCGATGGTAGTGGAAGTAGTCGTTCACGGCGACGGTAGAGGTACTCGCAATCTTGGCGATGGTAGTAGTACATCTCGTAGTGGAAGTAGTTGTTCACGGCGACGGTAGTGGTACACCATTGGAGACGTATATGTTCCATAGATGAACTTGGCATAACCGTGCGGTAGTCGAACTTGGCGCTCGTGGTACACGGGTCTTCGGGCGACGGTGGAGGCACGAGGGAGATGGGGATCGAGCGAGGAGGGGGTGGCGAGGGGAGGAAGAGAGGCTGCGAGGGAGATAAGGGAGGAGCGGGGCTCTCCCTGGCGATGCGGGCATGCGTGGCGGCGGGCAGGGAACGAGAGGGAGAGAGATGCGGAGGGGGGCTCGGGGCTAGGGTTAGGAGGGATTAGATAGGCTGGCTGGGCCGACTAGGTTGGCCGGGCCTAAGAGGCCGGCTGGGCTGCAAGGCTTCTTCCTTCTCTTCTTTAACTCTTTAGCAGAAAAGAAATTAGAGGGAAGAAAAAGAAAGAGAGGGTTAGGGAAAGAATATGCACATAGGGATAATTTTCCCGGACTCACAAAAATGAGTTTGATCCAAGAAAATAGGAATGGCCAAGATTGCAAGATTTAAATTCAAATTCATTTGATTTAAATTCAAATGATTTGAATAGGAAGTGAGGGTTGGGAAGGTCCAAAAATGTTGAGATTTTTGGTGGAGCTCCGGAAAATGATAAAAGAATTATTGGCAAGGTTAGAGAGTCAAAACTTGAAGAAGAAAATGCCAAGGGATTTAATATGCAAGTGGGTTCATGGGTGATTCCAAAACAATGGAATATTTTATAATATCTCCCTAAATATCGGGAGGGTATGTTATAAAGAGAAGTCACCATGTGAGTTCCGTCGGTTTAAATGGATCGAAGATCCATACAATTTATTTAGATGAGTTTTTAAAATGAATGATATGATGGCATGATGACATGATGCACAAGAGATGACATGATGAATGCACAAACAAAACAAATCACACGACAAAACTCGGAGTAGCTGGAAGTCTTCTGGAGCGTCAGTCTCGGGGCGTTACATGGGTATTATTCTCCGTAAGGTCCTACATAACAAATGATCCTTAAATCAGTTAGTTTAACTATTTTAAGTCTCGGGGGCTACTGGCATATATAACTATTAAAATTCCTCACCCGTATGTCTTTCTAATACTGCTCTGTGGCTCTGGTTAAACCATCTTGAGCAGCACGGAGGTGCGCGTCTCCCGCATTAAAGGCATTCAACGCCTCTGGGGAGAAACACGCGTCACGAAGAACTGTCCGACGGCGCCTATGATTCATGGCCCTCTCCACCTCAGACCTGGTGGCGGACAGCCTGTCGGCATCCTCCGTTGGAGGAGCATCCGGCTCGCGCCTTGCGCTCGCCTCCCCCTTCGGACCAGGTGTTGGAGCCTGGCTGGCGGAGGCTTGGTTGGCAACCTCTCCGGGCACAGTCCGGTGAGCGCTCTTTCTCCTGGAAGAATCATGAGTATTAATATACCTCCCAGGAGTCTTTCCCTTAAAGACAATGGTGCGCCATACCTTTGCGGCGACGTTTCGATTCGCGCCACACTCCTCTTCCGCCTGCTGGGCCGCATTGACCCTGGTTGGTCAGTCGCCGCGGCTCGGCTTCCCGCCGTAAAGGCACCTCCTGCGAAGCACCGTTGGTATACGGTGGTCAGGAATAAGCATTAAAAAAGTAATGGTGTCAGGACTTCGGTCGTACTCACCTGGGATGCCGGAGATAAACCGGGGTAGTCTGCCGTAATGGCGACTAGAGCATTGTCTATGCTGAGTTGGTGGAACACCCCATCAATCAGCTCCACCTCTAGGTCCAGATCCTCTCCGGAGGCCGGATCAAGGGATCTTCCCGGATCCTCGGGTTGTGGAGTCGGGCTTTCTATGGCCTCCACATCCCGGCGCAGTTCCTGCGTCGAAATCATAAAGTAAGACACTTAACTTTGAAAGCACGGATCAGATATATAAACGTTCGCTTACCCAGCTCCGAGGGTTATTCATGGAGAATCCATTCAATGGACTCGTGCGGAGGAAGTCCTTCTTCTCCCCTTTGTACAACCCGGACAGTATCTTCACCAGATCGGCGGCCGATCCCGGCCCCTTGCGGTCATGACGGGTGGCGTCATTCTCCCGGTTGAAATCCCACATGGGGTGGCCCCTATATTGGAGCGGCTGCACCCCTCGCATAATGCATGTGGCCATGACTCCAATCATGGTCAATCCGGAATGGGCCAGTAACCTTATCCGGCCCATCAGATATTGGACGCTCCTATCATCTTCCCGTTGAGGGCTCCGCGGGTGCCAACTCAGGCGTTTCTTCAGAGGAGCGTTGCTAAACTCCAGGAGGCCGATCCGAACTAGATCCAGCAGCGAGGCGTCTTCCATATAGAACCACTCCGAAGGCTAGTCTTCGGACGCCTTCTTCGGGGTTCCGGATAGATATCCGGTCCCGGCGATGCGCCATATTTCGGCTCCGCCCACTTGATATATCGACCCCTCGTGAGAACGGGGTACGAGGCAAAACAATCTCTTCCACAACGCAAAATGGGGCTCGATGCCCAAGAACAGCTCGCAAAGAGCTACAAAGCCCGCGATGTGCAAGATGGAGGCAGGTGTGAGGTGGTGAAGTTGCAGTCCATAGAACTCCAGGAGCCCCCGAAGAAACGGATGTATGGGAAATCCGAGTCCCCTTATTAGGTAGGAGACGAAGCATACCCGCTCTCCTTTGGAGGGATTGGGGACGCTCTCCGCCTGCTTCCCACCCTTGTAGGTGGCCAGTCCGGCTTGAACCGGAACCATAAAGGCTGGGGGAAGGTATCCCTCTGCTTGGAGCGTCACTAACTCGCTATGCGGGACTGAACATCTCCTCCAATCTCCCGGCTGAGGATTGGGAGCACGAGAGGAGGAGCCGCATCGACTGTCCATGTTGGAATGGATTTTTGTCAGATGCGCTTCGATGAGTACTTGCGGAAGGAGGATGGTGTGATTCGGATCTGGATCCTCGCCTCTCTTATAGGCAGCTTATTCGCGCAGCTAGGGGGTAAAACGTAAAAATACCCCGGCTTTTCGCATTCATACGACACGTGGAAGAAGGCCATTATTGGACGTAGAAGCCAAGGAGCGCAACATTTATAAGGAAACCGGACACTGTTCGGCAAACACATGGAATATGGAGGAGAACCCGCCTTGCAAACGCCGAAGACAATATACACGCCGGACTCGTCATCATTGAAGCCTGGTTCGGGGGCTACTGAGGGAGTCCTGGACTAGGGGGTGTCCGAATAGCCGAACTATCATCGTCAGCCGGACTCCAAGACTATGAAGATACAAGATTGAAGACTTCGTCACGTGTCCGGATGGGACTTTCCTTGGCGTGGAAGGCAAGCTTGGCGATACGGATATGTAGATCTCCTACCATTGTAACCGACTCTGTGTAACCCTAGCCCTCTTTGGTGTCTATATAAACCGGATGGTTTTAGTCCGTAGGATGAACAACAATCATACCATAGGCTAGCTTCTAGGGTTTAGCCTCCTTGATCTCATGGTAGATCTACTCTTGTAATACCCACATCATCAATATCAATCAAGCAGGACGTAGGGTTTTACCTCCATCAGGAGGGCCCGAACCTGGGTAAAACATCGTGTCCCTTGTCTCCTGTTACCATCCGCCTACATGCACAGTTCGGGACCCCCTACCCGAGATCCGCCGGTTTTGACACCGACAGCCACCCTATCTTCTTTTTCAAGAAGCTTGCAGCGGTCGGCAGCATCCTTCAATTTTACAGCCATCTCGTCCATTTCCTTCTTGCTCTGGCAGTGAGCAGCCTATTAGGCGTTTAGCTCTTCAGCCGCCTTTAAGGCAGCCACATCGCTTTTCCTGGCCTGCTCCTTGGCTCGGGCAAGTTTCTCCCGAAGGTTCTCCATGGCAGCAGCACCATCTGCATTAAGCACACATGTTATAAAGTACGGGCATCAAGCTCCTCTTACCAGATATCTTCGGAGACATTACATACCTTGTGCCTCGTCCAGCCGCTCGTTGACAAGCGCGATGTCGGCATCTGCCACGTCAAGTTGTCGCTTTAGCTCGGCAAATTCATCAGTCCGGCTAGCCACCGAACACTTCGCCACCTACATAGGAAAGGCGACATATTATACCTGGGATTATGATCCTCTGCGCGCCATCATTTTTGACAACGCACAGAGTCTCAGGGGCTACTCTCTATACAGGGCACATTTTATATATGCGGATATGTCAAAAGGTACATCATTTCGCGTACCTCAAAGCCTGTCAGCAAACTCCTGACGGCCTCATACAACCCGCTCTCCGCGGATGAAATTCTTCTAATCACCGTATCCATCAACGCACGGTGTTCTTCTGAGATAGACGCTCGCCCCAGCAGATCCTTCAGCTCCTCCGACCGTGCACTGGACGGTGCCGGACTAGTCCGATGGCCTCTTTCGAAGGCCGGACACGGAGGGCCTTGGGGTGCAATATGGCTGCCTTCCGGCCCCGCTGGATTCGGAGAAACCCTCTGTGACGACACCTCAGGATCACCCGCCTCGCAAGGCGGTATGGCAGGGGGAGGCGTTCTGCTCTCCATCATCTCCGGACGAAGATCACCTGAAGATGAGCTCTGCTGAGAAGGGCTGAGGTCCGAACTACAAGGTAAATTTTCGGTTATCTTCCTCAGAAATAGAACAGGGATTTCTCTCATTTTAAAAAACCCCTCTTTTTACTTACAGCTAGGTGGAGAGCTGATCCCCTTGGGGGAGCAATGCGACCGGGGCACCCCCCGGCGCCGGACCCTCTGACGAAGATTTTCCCCCCTGCTTTGAGGCCATCGCCTCTGGGTCTTCAGAGGCGGTCCTCTTCTTTCCCTGGATAGAGGAATTCTCGATTCCTCCTTTCTTGACAGCCTCCTTCGCGGAGGCGGTAGCTTCTTTGTTCCCCTCTTCGCCTTCTTCCAAAGGCGCAACCTCCAACATCTTGGTTAACACGGGATCCGCCGTGGTCTCAGGGAGGGGGGTCGGACACCTGATAAGCTTTGCTTTCGCTATCCACTCCTGTTTAAAGGATAACTCTTTTAAGGGCAATTTTATGATAAATGTATGGATAGCGTGTCCGGGTACTGGGCTACTTACTTGAGTATCCGGGCGATTGCAGCTCAGACGTGCGTCCTCGGACAAGTCCGGACACATTGCTTGTGATCCGAAGAACAATTTGTACATCTCCACGGGCGTCGTGCCCATAAAATGTTGGAGAGCTCGTGGTCCTTCCGGATTAAACTCCCACAGGCGGAGGGGACAGCGTTTGCAGGGCAGGACGCGATGAATCAACATAACCTGCGTCACTACAGCCAGATTGGTATCTCTTTCCAGGAGATCTCAAATGCGGCCCTGCAACAAGGGCACGTCCTTGGATGGCCCCCCAGTTAAGCCCTTCATTGACCCATGACGCCAGCTATGGTGGGGGACCCGAGAGAAAGGCAGGAGGCGCCACCCATTTGGTGCCCCTGGGAAATTTGATGTAAAACCACTCTCGTTGCCATAAGCCGAACTCCTCTTGAAAAGAGCCCTCGGGCCATGGAGCTTCGGCAATCTTGCTTATAACAGCACCTCCGCACTCTGCGTGCTGCCCCTCGATCATCTTCGGCTCTTCCTTGAAGGTCTTAAGCCACAATCCTAAGTGAGGAGTAATATGGAGGAAGGCCTCGGACACGACAATGAACGATGACATATGGAGGACGGACTCCGGAGCTAAGTCATGAAATTCCAGTCCGTAGTAAAACATGAGCCCCCTCACGAAGGGGTCAATTGGGAAGCCTAGCCCCCAAAGGAAGTGAGACGCGAACACCACGCTCTCACCGGGCTTGGGAGTGGGAATGACCTGCCCCTGAGCAGGCAACCTATGCAAGATTTCGCTGGTTAGATACCTGGCGTCTCTTAACTTTAACACGTCTTCTTCCATAATGGAGGAAGGCATCCACCGGCCTTGAAGGTTGGATCCGGACATCATCAAAGGTCCGAAGCGCCTGAATCTAGAGCTTTGGGTGTTGGAACTCAAGGCGAGAGGCGGATTTGATTGGAGTCGAGCCTTGGTCTCTTTATAAAGAGATTGAATACCAAGAGCCGTCCCCGTGACCGTTTGGGACTCACTTTTGATTAAAGAGACATACCAATGGCACGGTTGGGTTACCCACGCCTGTATTGATGAGAATCCCCGGAATAAGGGGACATGATCTCTGCTTTGACAAGACGTGCCAAGGAAACCGCCTCGCTAAACGCGCTGAGGTGGGAGAGTAAAACGATTCAAATAAAGGCTTGGCCGTGGAATGATGTCACACTGCGGAATACGTCAGCAGATCAGATCTATGCATATATTATTCTCTCTATGGTGGTATGTGGAACTTATCTTGCAGAGTTGGACACTATCCTTGTGTTCAAACATCTTCTATGAAGTATTCGGAGGAGGAACCCGCCTTGCAATGCCGAACACAATTTGCGCGCTGGACTCATCGTCATTAAAGCCTGGTTCAGGGGCTACTGAGGGAGTCCCGGATTAGGGGGTGTCCGGATAGCCGGACTATGACCTTTGGCCGGACTCCTGGACTATGAAGATACAAGACTGAAGACTTCGTCCCGTGTCCGTATGGTACTTTCCTTGGCGTGGAAGGCAAGCTTGGTGATACGGATATGTAGATCTCCTCCCATTGTAACTGACTCTGTGTAACCCTAGCCCTCTCCGATGTCTATATAAACCGGAGGGTTTTAGTCCGTAGGACAAGAACAACAATCATACCATAGGCTAGCTTCTAGGGTTTAGCCTCTCTGATCTCGTGGTAGATCTATCTACTCTTGTACTACCCATATCATCAATATTAATCAAGCAGGAGTAGGGTTTTACCTCCATCGAGAGGGCCTGAACTTGGGTAAAAACATCGTGTCCCTTGTCTCCTGTTACCATCCGCCTAGACGCACAATTCGGGACCCCCTACCCGAGATCCACCGGTTTTGGCACCGACACAAGCCAATACACACAATAGCCCAAACGGCGGGTTATGTCCGAGAATATGCATTTTCATCTTATGCTTCCAACTAGCAAAATTAGTACCATCAAAGTATGGACCTCTACGGTGATAATTTCCCTCGCTAGACGCCATACTCTCCGAGGTTGTGAAACCAAGGCTATGACCTCCAAAAGCAATGGAAATCAAAGCAAATGGAGACCAAAGCTCTGATACCACTTGTAGGATCTTGAAGTATGTCTAGAGGGGGGAGTGATTAGACTACTTGACCAATTAAAAACTTAACATTTTCCCAATTTTAGACTTTGGCAGATTTTAGCTATCTTATCACAAGTCAAGCAATCTTCACACAATTCAATCAAGCATGCAAAGAGTATATGAGCAGCGGAAAGTAAAGCATGCAACTTGCAAGAATGTAAAGGGAAGGGTTTGGAGATTTCAAACGCAATTTGGAGACACGGTAATTTTTGAGCCGTGGTTCCGATAGGTGGTGCTATCGTACATCCACGTTGATGGAGACTTCAACCCATGAAGGGTAACGGTTGCACGAGTCCACGTAGGGCTCCACCCACGAAGGGTCCACGAAGAAGCAACCTTGTCTATCCCACCATGGCCGTCGCCTACGAAGGACTTGCCTCACTAGCGGTAGATCTTCACGAAGTTGGCGATCTCCTTGCCCTTACAAACTCCTTGGTTCAACTCCACAATCTTGTCGGAGGCTCCCAAGTGACACCTAGCCTATCTAGGAGACACCACTCTCCAAGAAGTAACAAATGGTGTGTTGATGATGAAATCCTTGCTCTTGTGCTTCAAATGATAGTCTCCCCAACACTCAACTCTCTCTCACAGGATTTGGATTTGGTGGAAAGAAGATTTGAGTGGAAAGCAACTTGGGGAGGCCTAGAGATCAAGATTCATATGGTAGGAATGGAATATCTTGGCCTCAACACATGAGTAGGTAGTTCTTTCTCAGAAATGGTATGTTGGAAGTGTAGGTTCATTCTGATGGCTCTCTCCACGAATGAAGAGGAGGTGAAGGGGTATATATAGCCTCCACACAAAATCTAACCGTTACACATAATTTACCAATCTCGGTGGGACCGAATCAAGAAACTCGGTCAGACTGATTCAGCAAACCTAGTGACCGTTAGTGATTTCAGTGGGACCGACATGCAACTCAGTAGGACCGATGTGGTTAGGGTTAGGTCATAACGTAATTTCGGTGAGACCGATTACAAAAACTCGGTGAGACCGATTGTGGTAATAAGCTAACGAGAGAGTTGGCCAGGTAAACTTGGTGGGACCGATTCGCTCTTTTCAGTGAGACCGAAATGTTACGAAAAGGAAACAGAGAGTTTACATTGCAATCTGAGTGGGACCGATCGCTCACTTCGGTTAGACTGAAATGTTACAAAGGAAAACAGAGAGATTACAATCCCATCTTGGTGAGACCGAGATCCCTATCGGTGAGACCGATTTGCCTAGGGTTTGTGGCAGTGGCTATGACATCTGAACTCGGTGGTGCCGGATAGAAAGAATCGGTGGGGCCGAGTTTGACTTTAGGTTTAGGTCATATGTTGATACGAGAAAGTAGTTGAGGGTTTTTGGAGCATATCACTTAGCACTTGAAGCAAGAAACTCATTAAGCAAAACCTCATCCCTCCTTGATAGTATTCACTTTTCCTATAGACTCAGTGTGATCTTCGATCACTAAAATATAAAATGTAGAGTCTTGAGCTTTTGAGCTTGAGCCAATCCTTTTATCCTTAGTATTTTGAGGGATCCACTTTCCTCATCCATGCCATGCCATTCATTGAGCTTTCCTGAAATATTTGTCTTGGAATAGTATTAGCTCAATGAGCTATATGTTGTTAGGAATTACCAAAACCACCTAGGGATAGTTGCACTTTCAAAGGTGGCGTATGTGAGGTGGGTCGCGAGCCAGAGCTCAGTCCCTCGGATTTGTCAGCATTGCTGGTAGGGACCCGAGCAGAAGCGCCGTGCCAGCATGTGTAGCCCCGTTGCGGGATGAGCAAAGGAGGAGTCAGCAACGCGGGGAGACCGTGAAGCGTATAGGGCTCGAAGCAAGCGGGTGATGACCATAAAGCAACTCATGGGAGACGGTTAGGAAGCTCTAATAAATGCAAGAAGGACACATGCCTCAGGGACGGCCCACAAGGCTTGGGGATAGTGCAGCCCGAGGGGCGCCCCCGACTGAACGAACTAAAAGATGTCACCTGGCACCATTGCTGAAGAGGTGTTGGATTAGTGGAAGACGCGCGCTATAGAAGTCACTCCTCATGAGCCTCCCTAGCCCTGAATCTCGGGGGGCTCTAAAGGTCTGGGGGGCTTGTGTGGATCCATCGCCATCTCCGCCTGGATCGCCTGGAGCCGGGCCTCCTGAGCCGCCAGGATGCCCCGCATGTGGCGCTGGAATTCGGCAGCTACGTTCAGCAGGCCAAAGGGCATGCGGACATAGGTGTGAGGGGGGCCCTCGCATCGGCCAACACGGGACGACTAGAAGAGCTCCCGATATGTGGCCCTGTTGAGCCCTGGGATGTCAATGCAGACACGCAACTCCTCGTCCTCGCCTGGGCAAGGAGTCGCACTTCGTGGTGGGTGGCGATCGCCCTGTATGATCCTTGCCTCCTGAATCTCCTTGACTGCCTTGTTGACGAACTCCTGAGCGCCAGGCACCCCGCGCCCAACGCTCTCTCCATGGAAGCGTGCGCTGAAGCATGCCTCCACATGGTGCCTGAGCGCCTCCGTTGTGACGCTGGCCAGGTCAGAGGCCCTACAAAGGAGAGCCCCTGAGCCCAGCCTGAGAGGGGCGCCGGGCGCGCCTTCCTACGTGAGAGGGAAAGGCGCCCCGTCCATAGATGACAGGCTTGAGGCGGCGCCGCCGGACGCCCCATCCTCCTGAGATCCCTGGTGGATCTGCTGCTTCTTCTTCTTGGGAACAACCTCAGGAGGGTGGACGATGCCCTTGTCATCAGGGTTCTCAACTGCTGCAACCTGGTAGGCGCGCTCAAGGGAGCACACCGCGTCCTTTTCCTCACAGGCGACCGTGATGATGCCGCAGTTCCCTCGCATCTTGAGGACATTGTGGTCGTGGTACGTTACCGCCATGAACTTGGCAAGAGCTGGTTACTCGAGGATGGCATTGTATGGCAAAATGTCGGCGACATCGAAGTCGATGAGCTTGGTGCGGTAGTTGTCGCATTTTCCGAAGGTGACGGGGAGGCGGGCCTGCCCGATCGGGTGCGTGGAGCTGTCGGTCACTCCTGAGAAGGGCTTGGTAGGGTGATACATCATTTGGAGCCTGTTGAACGTCTCAACGAAAAGAACTTTGAGCCCAGCGCCACCATCAATGAGCGTCTTTGTGACAAGCACGTTGCTGATGATGGGTGAGCAGAGCATTGGGAGCGTGCCAGCTGTGGCCGTGCACTTGAGTTGGTCGAAGGAGTTGAAAGTGATGGCATACTTGGACCACCTGAGCGGGTGCGTCGCCTCGAGCTTGGGAAGGGCTGCGTTCATGTAGTGCATGAATTGCTTGAAGATGCGATGAGAGGCTGGGGGCGGACGATGCAGACGATGGCACGAGGCTCTTGGAAGCCCCCAGCCCCTCATCCTGATGGTGGTCTTCGTTCCTTCCTTGTGGCGGCGGTAGCGGGGGAAGACCAGTGTTACCCTGAGGCTAATGCCACCAGGCGCCCTCGCGAGGCTGGCCTTGCCAGTGTTCCTCCCAAGGCTGGTCGCGCCACTCCTGACGATGGTCGCGACCATCCCAGTGTCCTCCACCTCGGCCTCCTCTGCGACTGTAGCCTCGATCGTTGCACTCGGGGCGACAACCGAGGCGCCCGTCGCAGATGGCCCTGAGCTCCTGGCAGTCGTTGGTGTTGTGGCTGTGCATGCTGTGGAAGACGCAGAATGGGCGGCTGCCCTTGGACGATTCTAGGTGATCGCAACCGCGTTTTATTTCCGGCTCAGCTGCGAGCACGGTCGGTCCCTTGCGCTTCGCGTCCTTGGCCTTGGCCTTCTTGTCTTCGGGGTCTGCATCGGGGAGCTCGAGGAGGGAGAGGCGTCCCCCTTTAGCTCTCGCACACTTGGTTGCCATGTTGAACATCTCCAGGGTCGTGCATAGGTCTTCGTGTATGGCAAGCTCCTCCTTCATCTTGACATCGTGGACGCCGTCGGTGAACTCTGACATGATAGCTTTGTCCGAGACATTGTGAATCTTGAGGCGAACACCGTTGAAGCGTTGGATGTATTTCTGCAGGGTCTCTCCTAGTTGCTGCTTGATGCATCGCAGGTCACCTGCGGTCAGCAGGCGGTCGCAAGTGCCCTTGAAGTCGGCGATGAAATGTTCCCTCATCTCATACCAGGAGGATATTGATCCCACAGGCAGGTTCAGGAGCCAGGAGTGCACGCCATCCTTGAGGGCCATGGGGAACAAGTTGGCCATGACCTTATCATCGCCGTTGGCCGCCTCGATGCTCAGCTCGTAGAGCTGCAGGAACTCGGCGGGGTCGGTGATGCCGTTGTAGCGTGGAGGCAGGTCGGGCTTGAACTTCCCCGACAAGATGACGCTATGCAGCTCCAGAGTGAATGCGCGGCACCCTGCTCTGGTCACGAGAGCCCACCGTGGAGGTGGAACCTGGTCTTGGCGTTCGCTCACCGCCACCACAGGCCGGGCGCGGTCTTGACGCGGCGCTGGGAGCGTGCACACATCTTGTGTCCGCTGGACCACCTGGCAGCTTGCTTCATCACGTGCGGGCGCCTGATGTTGCGGATCACGCTGAGGTGCCGCCCGCCTTGGCTGGATGATGGTGTCTTGCCTTGGAGGCGGAGGAGGAGCCCCGTGTGCTACATCTCCCATCGCAGGGGGCGGTTGAGGCAGCGAGCGAGCTGGTGCAGTAGAATCTCCAGCGGCGCTGACGAGCTCGGCGATGCGGTCGAGCCAGTACTCATAGAGGTTGTCGACCGAGCGGTAGCGCAGGAGGTCGCGTGCCATGAGCAGAGCAGCCTGCATGTTTGCCGGTCCATGGCGAGCGTGAGAGGATGAAGTGGCTGGAGAGTGGCGGTGCGCCCGTCGCGGTGCACAGACGGATGTAGTGAAGAGGCTTGTTGCTTGTGGCCAGCGGGGCCCGTGGCGGCATTCGTCACCGGCGACGGGGTCGGTGAGGGTAGCTTTCGCCTGCCGCCGCTATCTGAGAAACATGGGCGGGAAGGGCGGCACGGCGCTCAGCACGAGCTCGGTGTGCGTCAGCCATGGAAGTGATGGAGTGGTGATGAGTCGATCGACGGAAAGGAAGCTCTGACGCACCCCTACCTAGCATGCCAAATGTCGGATTACGGGCTCCGCAAACCCTTGAGAGGTTCGAACTCTGGGGTGCGTGCGAATATCTCACTCTGCCCAGTCTGCCGACTCGCCAATCTCACAGCCTAACACGTCGAGCCCGAAGGTAACAGGACACAATAGTTTACCAAGGTTTGGGCCACCTTGCGGTATAAAAACCCTACTCCTGCTTTGTGGTGGATTTACCTCGAGGGGCTGAGGAAGAACTAGTACAGTGGAGAACAACCTCAGGAGGCGTGTTCTTGGGCTCAACTGAGCTGGTGAGCTGGTAAGGGTGGAATGGATCCGATCCCCCTCCTTGGTGGTGGCTAGGTCCTATTTATAGTGGCCTTGATCCTCTTCCCGAATGGAGGCGTGAAGGGATCCCACAACGGCCAAATTTGAAGTGAGACAACAAGTACATCTTATCCTGACTAAAGTGGTCTTCGCCTGCAAAAGCCTCCGTCCTGCCTTCCTGATGGGCTTGGTCTTCTTGCGCGAGAATGGAAACCTTTGGTTGCTTCCTCGGGACTTCGCGCCCGCTGCTCGCCTTCTTTGCACCAAAGAGGAAACTAGTACTCTACGCCCGCTGGCGCCCTCCTGGCGCTCGCCTGGCCTTGGTCGTCATGGCTCACGTCATCCGAACCTCGCGAGGTGAGCCTTGCATAGAAATCTCCCCTCCTCAGGAGCCAACGTAAGGAGGCCGATCCCTTTGGAGGTCTTGATTCCTTCCTCCTTGCAAGGCTTGGCCCCTCGCGAGGGTCTTGGGTTGTTGATGTCGAAACTGGCACTACAAAAAAAAGCACATTCATGACATTTTGGGCCGAACGAATTTTTTTCCTGTCATACTTATGACACTTCTATGACGATAATTGTGACAAAACCCGGTATCATCATAGATGTGGTGGGATCCTACTTCTATGACAAAAAATCATGACAAAAAATGGGCTTTTCGTCCTGGGCGGGCCGGAGACGCAGCTGCATGACATTCTTTGGGCCGTCCATGACAGAAAAACCGTGGTAGAACCGAGGGCGAGGAAAATGTCGGGGTGTTCCCGATTACGGTGGGTGGTCGGGGACGAGCAATGCACGGTGGTTTGCACATTTCTCTTGTACATGCACACGCGTGGGTGCAAGGCGTTCGGCTCTAACTTAACCCGAGCGAGGCGTTCGCCTACTGAACCTGAGCGATTGCATTGCAGGCTACGCGTTACTGAACCCGAGCGATCGATTGATGGCTGTTAACTGAACCCGATCGAGCGATTCCTTCGCTACTGCTGCTAACTGAAGCCGATCGATGCTGCCTCACGATGAACAATGAGCGTTATTGGGGGCGGATGAACAGTTCCTAGTGGGGGGGTTGGATGAACAGGACCCCGTGGTAGTAGAGGCCATTGCCCCTGGATGAACAGGACCCCGATTGATCGAGTCGGTTGGGGCTGGATGAACAGGACCCCGTGGAGGGAAGGTTGAACAATAGTTGGTTGAACAGTAGCCGGTGGAGGGCTGGATGCACAATAGCCCATGGAGGGGTGGTTGAACAGGACCCCATGGAGAGGGCTGGTTGGACAGTAGCCGGTGGAGTAGCGCGCGGTGGAGGCTGGATGAACAGGAGCCCGTGGATGAACAGTCGCAGGTGGAGGATGGAGGAGGTCGACGGTGGATGAACAGTAGCCCGTGGAGGCTGGAGGAGGTTGACGGTGGAGATGAACAGTATCCCATGGAGCCCCATTTTGCGGTATGCCACACCCCTCCCGATGAACAGGACCCCCGTTTCGACCGTAGCGCTCAAACACAAGTCTGTTTCCTCCGTTTTGCGGTACGCCACACCCCTCCCGATCAACAGGACCCTGTTTCGACCGTAGGAGGTCCAACAGAAGTCCATTTCCTCCATTTTGCGGTATGCTAGACCCCTCCCGATAAAACAGGATCCCATTTCCACCGTGGTCGATCGAACACAAGGCCGTTTCCTTCGTTCTACAGTACACCAGGCCTCGTTTCCATTGGCTATTCTATCCAAGCCCTCCCGATGAACACGGCGTATTCCGACCCAGTCGGTTGCCTCCCGTTGAACAGGACGTTGTTTCTCCGTTCCGACCTAGCCGGTTCACTGCAAGATGAACAGGACACCGTTGCTGCCGTCCGTTGCCTCTCCATGTACACAAGCCCTGGCCGTCCGTATATATATGCATGAGTACGCGTTTGAGACCCCTCCCATATGTACGTACATGGCTATATTTTCTTTCTTGCACCCTGGCCGCTGTACGTACGTGGACATGCTACATGCGCGCCTTTTCTACGACACGTGCCCTTCCTTACACGGCCACGGTTCATCGTTGCAGCCTGCAGATAGACCGATCATATGTACGTACACGTTCGCGACCAGAATGACAATGCTACATACGCTTCGACCAGATCGTTCTCGACTGTCAGGCACTTCCTTGCGTGCGAAGATGTAGCTAGTGGGTCCCAGCAGTCAGGGGGCGAATCATTTTTTTGCCCGTAATGTGGACACACTTCCTTGTGTGCGAAGATGTAGCTGGTATGTCCCATCAGTCAGGGGGGAAACATTTTTTCGCAAAATATAGTGGCCCGTACGGTGGGTCCCTGCTGCCAGGTGGAGGAATCATTATTTTTCACGTAATAAGGAGGCACTTGCTTGCTGCGGCCGTGGACCCAGATGTCGGCCTCTCCACATACAGTACTCTTCTGATGGAAGTCGGTCGTTGACCACATTGATCATGCCATGCCGAGAGCACCAAGGCAGTGGACGACGGCGAGTCCTAGGAAGGGGACGACACGGAGCCAGGGAAGACGCGACAGTGGATGCCCACGCGGAGAGGAGTACGAGGGTCCACTGGTTCGACTGGGGTGTGAGTCTGCCGTCGCCGCAGAATAACAGGGGGTATGGGTGAGTGGAGGGATGGCCTGGCCAGTGGTGGGAGTAGTAGGGGGCGGTGAGGCCTCCGCGACAGCACAACAGGCCACGGGAGGCAGGAGCAGGCAGCACGACCGACGCTGCTTTGGGCGGCTGGCACAAGAAGACCAGAGGTTGAAAAAGCACGACAGCCGTTGGATGGACATCATACGGTTACTACAGGTAGAATCATTTATATTGACTAAGTTGACAAAGCCCTTGGTACGCGTCAACTTAGTAGGCCCATGGGCCAGCTTCCGAAACAGTGCGCCCCATGTTAGGGGGAGGAATCATTTTTTGGGCGGGTGAAGCTAGAATATCCGAGATTAAAGAAGAAGCACGGCATCCGTTGGATGGACATCCAACAGCCACTGTTGCTAGAACCGTGTGTTAACTATAAGTTGACAAAGCCTTGCATACGCGTCAAGTTTTTTTTGAGGGGATGGGTCAACTTAGTAAGCCCACAAGTGTATGGTAGAGAACTTATAGCCCATTTGAGATTTGTAAGAATGTGTAGCCCATTTTTGAATTCTAATGGAATTTACTACAGCCCATTTACAGTTTGTGAAAAGTACAACCCATTTTCTAGCTAGGACAAGGATTAATAATTTCAACTAACCGTTCAAAACAGAATTCAATAAAATTTCCCACATTTTGATGGGATCCGAAATATTTTTATCCCGAAATTTCTAGTCCGATTAAATACAATTTCAATATAAATTTATATTACATAAAAATCCAACGAAACATTGCGCGTGCAATAATTAATGAAATTAAAATTTTCAATATCCAAAAATAATATTTTATAAAGTAATTACGTGTTTGGTGCATTTTTTTATAGTTACTGCCCAGTTTTTATAATCACATCCCATTTATTATTTCTTAAAGCCTATTTTCTTATTAAGCCTAATGCATCCTTCCTAGGAAAGATTTGCAGCCCAGCGGGGCGTAGAATAACAAGTTGAACTTGCCTGGGTATTCCTAAAAAAAGTATAGCTGGGCTAGCCATTTTCAGCTTGAAAAAAATTAATATCTGGGCTGGATATCTGGCCTGGGCTAGACGGGCCACAGCCCGCCCAGTTAATACCCTGCTCTCCTCTAAACAACAACGAAAACATCGCTCAAGAAAAACTCTGCAGTGCTCACACCTCAAAAACACAAATACTACTTGAGCTGCTTGGTCCCAGCTGTCGGCCGCTCCTTGTGCAATTCTCTCGTTTATTGACTACATAGGTTGACAATGGTGTGGGACCGTGATGTCAAGAAACCAGGAGGAAGCAAAAAATATAGTTGTAT
The DNA here is from genome assembly GCF_002162155.2 of Triticum dicoccoides. Classification (NCBI taxonomy): domain Eukaryota; kingdom Viridiplantae; phylum Streptophyta; class Magnoliopsida; order Poales; family Poaceae; genus Triticum; species Triticum dicoccoides. Next base: position 484,054,588 of record NC_041381.1, on the reverse strand, counting down.
ATAATAATGAGGCACTTGCGTACGTGCGGCTATGGCCCTGGTGGGTCCCCACTATCATCCTCTCCAAGTAAAGTCATCTCCTCATTCCTCATGTCCATTGACCATGTTGACAACGTGAGATGGCGGTGCCACGACGAGCGCAACAACTCGAAGGACGACAGAGAGGGCCTCGCGTGCCCTATGGATGGTCTGATACATCACCCACTACTCATTCAGGAAGCCAGGATCATAGGGCCACATGTCTGCGACGGCATTGTCGTTCGCTTGTTCACCGGTGCTCGTTGAGGAGACGGAGGTTGCAGCACAGGTCCTCCTGCGCTGGTAGCTCTGCGGCCATTAGGGTGTCAAAGTGCGGCGCACCTGGTTGTAGGATCGAAAGTATGTCTAGAGGGGGGTGATTAGACTACTTGACCAAATAAAAAACTTGCCTTTTCCCAATTTTAGTTCTTGGCAGATTTAGCAACTTAGCACAAGTCAAGCAATCAACCTACACATGCAATTCTAAGAATATAGCAGCGGAATGTAAAACAATTGCATATGAAGGTAAAGGGGAGGAGTTTGAGAAGGAAAACACAATTGTAGACACAGATGTTTTTGTCGTGGTTCCGATAGGTGGTGCTACCGTACATCCACGTTGATGGAGACTTCAACCCACGAAGGCTAACAGTTGCATGAGTCCACAGAGGGCTCCACCCACGAAGGGTCCATTAAGAATCAACCTTGTCTATCCCACCATGGCCGTCGCCCACGAAGGACTTGCCTCACTAGGGTAGATCTTCACGAAGTGGGCGATCTCCTTGCCCTTACAAACTCCTTGGTTCAACTCCACAATCTTGTCGGAGGCTCCCAAGTGACACCTAGCCAATCTAGGAAACACCACTCTCCAAGAAGTAACAAATGGTGTGTTGATGATGAACTCCTTGCTCTTGTGCTTCAAATGATAGTCTCCCCAACACTCAACTCTCTCACACAAGATTTGGATTTGGTGGAAAGAAGATTTGAGTGGAAAGCAACTTGGGGAAGGCTAGATATCAAGATTCATATGGTAGGAATGGAATATCTTGACCTCAACACAAGTGTAGGTGGTTCTCTCTCAGAAAATGTATGTTGGAAGTGTAGGCATGTTCTAATGGCTCTCTTCACGAATGAAGAGTGGGTGGAGGGGTATATATAGCCTCCACACAAAATCTAACCATTACACACAACTTACCAATCTCGGTGGGACCGAATCGTGAAACTCGGTTGGACCAATTTAGTAAATAATGTGACCGTTAGGATTTTCGGTGGGACCGGCATGTCAACTCGGTGGGACCGATATGGTTAGGGTTAGGGCATAACATAATCTCGGTGAGACCGATTACACAATCTCGGTGAGACCGATTACACAAATTCGGTGAGACCGATTTTGGTAATAAGCTAACCAGAGAGTTGGTCAGGCAAACTCGGTGGGACTGATTCGCTCATCTCGGTTGGAACGAAACGTTACTAAAGGGAAACAGGGAGTTTGCATTGCAATCTCGGTGCGACCGATGGCTCATCTCAGTTGGACCGAAACGTTACGAAGGGAGACAAAGAGATTACAATCCCATCTCGGTGAGACCGATATCCCTATCGGTGAAACCGATTTGATTAGGGTTTGTGGCAGTGGCTATGACATCTGAACTCGGTGGTGCCAGATAGAAAGAATCGGTGGGGCCAAGTTTGACTTTAGGTTTAGGTCATATGTGGATATGAGAAAGTAGTTGAGGGTTTTTGGAGCATATCACTAAGCACTTGAAGCAAGAAACTCATTAAGCAACACCTCATCCCTCCTTGATAGTATTGGCTTTTCCTATAGACTCAATGTGATCTTGGATCACTAAAATATAAAATGTAGAGTCTTGAGATTTTGAGCTTGAGCCAATCCTTTTATCCTTAGTATTTTGAGGGATCCACTTTCCTCATCCATTCCATGCCAATCATTGAGCTTTCGAGAAATATTTATCTTGAAATAGTATTAGCTCAATGAGCTATATGTTGTTAGGAATTACCAAAACCACCCAGGGATAGTTGCACTTTCAATCTCCCCCTTTTTGGTAATTGATGACAACATATAGATCAAATCTTCGACAAATGATAATAAGATTGAAAAACATTGTCGCTTTGAGAAGTATGTGAAAAGCAAGAGCTCCCCCTAGATTTGTGCATTATTTAAAATTTGCTTTGGACTACAAATGCACAATGAGTTAGGATCATGGGTCACTCTTCCATGTCACATACATCTTGGTGGAGCGCTCAAAATGATAATGATTGAACACATGCACTCATCACCAAGCAAAGTGAATGATCATATGAGGATATAAGAGATAATATCATCCAACAAGCATAAAGTAGCATAGCATATGATCAAACACATGATCAAGCAAGTATCTCACAAAGGCATAATGTATCAAGCAAACACACAAATAACAAAGTTCAACCACCAAAAACAAGAGAGAACAAAAGCAACACTCTCTCTCGAAGGCTACGATCTATACATTTTTCTCCCCCTTTGGCAACAAGTTACCAAAAAGTTCACAAAAAATGCATAGTGCTAAATGACTCTCAGGCTTGGTCTTCATGAGGTGGTGTAGAGATGACTCCAAGTACGGAAGCATCAGTTGATTTAGCTGGAGCTGGTGGAGTGGCTACTGGAGCTGGTGGCACTGAAGTTGTAGCTGGTGCAGATGATGTAGCTCTGGTGTCTGGAACAGGCACGACAGTAGATCTCTGTCCTCTTGGCACTCTAGCAAATGCATCTGTAGTAGACTTGCCCTTCTTCTCCTCCACATCCTCCTGAAGTTGCTCAACTGTAGTTTGGATCCGAGTGACCTTCACATCAAGTGCATAGAATTTCTGCTCTATGATTCTCTCCAAGCTCTCTTGGTTTTGAGTCAGGGTGTCCAAGCCCTTCTCAATCCTCAAGGTGGAGGCAATCAAGTAGCCAAGCTGATCTTGCTTGCTCTTTAGGAACACTTGAGATGCCTCTTCAGCAGTTGGCATCTTAGCAGCTTTCTCAGCCCTTGCTTTGTCCCTCTTTTCATGAGCTTGCACAGATGATGGTTCCTCCTCATTCATCTCAACAGTGTTATCTTCAAATTCAAGGTATAGGGGTAGATGCTCCTTATCCAAAAGATATGTGCATGTGCCCATCTTTGAGTTGATGAGCTCCTGAATGTGTGGAGCATACCCACAACTCCTCTTCTAATCAGCAGCAGTCCTTTTGATTATTTCCACAATCAGACTCATGACTTTGAATTTTTGAGGTATATCATACAAGTGCAGCAAGTTAATAGCATGACCTCTGATCATCTTGTGATCACCTGATTTTGGCAGCAATGTGTGCCTAAGGATCCAATTGATTGTAGGCAGACCAGACAACAAGTAGTGTATAGATCCAAGCTTCTGAGTTTCCAAAGCTTTATCTGGGATCTCTCTGTACATGTGTGCCATAGTGTTGTGGTCTTTCTTCTTCTTGGCATAGACGTCCAAGTCATCCTCATTCTACTATGGGGCATTTATCAACTGATCCCATTCTTCAACTGTGGATTGGTACCTAGTACCTTCAGAAATCCAGACCATTTTCCCATCTGGGTAGAAGTGAGCTATGGAGTAAAACTGCATGATGAGATCATCATTCCACTTGGTGAGCTTCTGGGCAACAAAGTCATCAAGTCCACAAGCCTTGAAGCTGTCATATACTCATGGGAAGTGCTCTTCCTTCTCCTTGATGTATTCCCAGTTGATCCATCTCATGTCACATACAATGGGCTTCTTGTCAAGCAAAATAGTTTCATAAAAGTCTTGTTGCTCCTTTGTGTGAAATCTGTAGTCAACTGCTGTCCTTCTCCTCACAGCATAAGGATCTGATTGTGTCCACAATCTCAATCCAGCATCCTTTTCGATATGCATGTCTTCTGCAACTCGATGAGCATCATTGTGGTCAGGAATCTTGGGCTTCAATTTTCTCAGAACAAGAGAATCTTCATCTTCTTCGGCAACTTCACGCACTAGGGCCTTGTTCTTCTCTGATGCAGGAATACTTCTAGTGTTCCTCTTGGGTGCAGTCTTTTGTGCTGGAGCTTTGGGAGCAGACTTGGGCTTTGATGGAGCAGCCCCTGACTTGATAGCATCTCCCATGAGGTTTTGAGCTTTAGGTGCTGGTGCAGCATCCTCTTCCTCTTCTACCATCATTGAGGGCTTCCCAACTACTCTGACCATGGTCTTCTTGACCCTTTCTTTCGTTTTCTTCTCAGCCACAACTTGTTCTTTGGGTTCATATCCCAAAGTTACTTGAGTAGAGGCTCTGGCCTTAGACATTGGAACTCTTCTTGTAGGAGCCTTGGTCTTCATTCCAGGCTTAATTGCAGCAGCCGATGCAAACTCCCTTTTTAGCACCTTCTTATTAGAAGTGGCCTCATCATCAACAGCCACATAGTCCTCATCTTCAGAATCTGAGGTTTTCTTCTTCCTTGTTCTGGTGGCTTCTTTTGGCAAATTGCTGGGTGTGCTCCTGCTACCCTCATCTGAGGTACTGGAGGGACTAGTGCCCTCACTCATATGAGCTTGTTCCTCTGACTTGTTCTTGCTATCACTTTGATCAGACATTCTACAAACTCACTGACAGTAGACCCTATGAATAGATGTAGATGAGGTAGAGTAGGTGAGCATCACAAAGCATAGAGGTTTTTGCAAAATAATTGAGTCAAAAACTTAGTTTTAGGTTTCCACAGAAAGCATTTCGGAGCTACCGATTTGTAAACTCGGTGATACCGAAGCAACTTTTGGAACCTAAACTAGTGAACTCGGTAAGACCGAGTCACAATTCGGTGGCACCAAGACTACTAGGGTTTCACAAAGAATCAATCTTGGTCACACCGATTTGCAATTCTTGGTCAGACCGAGAATCACATGTGCAATGGCCTAGGCCAAATCGGTGAAACCGATTTCTAGAACTTGGTCGGTCCGAGATGAATTCGGCGGAAACCTAACCCTAAATTTTCAAATCAACTCTAATCTACGGAGTGCTTTCACTGGATAGCATGATTTCAAACATGGCAAGATTCATGGCAATGCAATGTGCTAGGAATCGGAGTTAAACATAGAACAAAGTTCAAGTCCATACCCTAATGCGGCGGTGGACTTGCTATGGTGGCAACAGTGGGGTGCCATTGACGGAGGCGGAGACCAGCGATGGGAGGTCACTCGCAATGAGGAGGACGATCCGGAGACACGACGAGGCAGAGCAGGCTATGTGCGGGTGAAGATTTTCGGAATTTTTTACAAAATTTGACCCATGAGTATATATAGCCTGACCCTGTCATGTGACCGAGTGGAACAACTCGGTGGAACCGAGATGCAAAACTGCAAGCAGTTACTGCAACTCGGTGTGACCGAAAAGTTCTAATCGATTGCACCGAGGTTGAAAACCTAGATCAACTTAGTGATCTCGATAAGACCGAAATGGATGAATCGGTCAGACCGAAACGCACAATGAGGTTTTGGAAGTTTAAGTCTATGACGAATCGGGGACTCCGAGTGCTCCTCACACAGAGTGGTTCGAATCTGACTTGATCAAACTTTTTGATGTAGCATGAATAGGGTTTGAGACAAGAAAAGCATAGATAGCTAGAGTAAGTTCTTAGGCATTCTTGTCCTTCCACTTGGCAAAAGAAACCAAACAATCAAAACAACAAGTGGATGTCCTCGAATGAGTAAAATATGCAACCAACATGCTCACACAATAAAATGGCAAATGAAATATGTGACAAAGCATGCACAAACAATTCTAGCATCTATCAAACAATTGGCGATGACTAGGTCATCTATATATGAGTATATTGACTTAGGAGTCAAATGAGAACATTTGATCATAGGTCATACTCATCGTTTAAGCACAAGTGGGGTTACCACTTTTACATAAAGCATTGTTGTGTTCACACCATTAGAGTTGCTTTAGCTCAATTCTTAGAGTAAAGCTCCCCCTAGATGTGAGATCCCCCCTAAGAGGGTTGAACTAACCTTGGGTTTTGTCGATGATGACTTCATGTAGGTGTTGAAGATGTGGATGCTCAATGTTGATGTAGATCATTTGGAGCAACCCATTGGAGTGAGTTGCGCTTTCAATACCTACACGGGTTAGTCCCACAAGGAACAAACAAGGATATCCATATACATACAGTGATGCACATACAAAATGATGTCCATGAATGCATTAGGTTACCTTGTCCCTTGTCTTACCAACAAGAGGGTTTGTGACTCCGTCAACTACTGCAAGATGTGGAAGTTGATTGCACTTGTCCTCGCCAAAATGATGAGTGAAGTATGTTGGAGGAGTCACCCTCAAGAACTTTCTAGTTCTTCTTCTTTGGGATCCACATCATCTTGATGGGATCCTTGGAGTTGTAGTCATACTTGATGAAGTAGAACTTGATGTAGTCTTGGGAACCCACTTGACCAAGGCCTTAGGAGCTTCTTCAAATGAATCAATCTCCTCTTGAAGGTTGTCCTTGCCTTTTTGCTTGTGGTTTTGTGGTGGAAGATCATCTTGAGCTTGTGTCCCTTTGAAAGAAGTACGATCATACTTCTCTTGTTGAGGAACAAACTTCGTCTTGGGGTATTGATCTTCTTCCCACTCAACTCCATTGGCATTGAACTTTTGTTCAAAACCAACACTTTGGTTCTTCCGGTGCCTTCCTTGCTTGTGTACAATTTCCTCGAATTGCTTACTCCCGACAAGGCTCTTGTAAACACCTTTCTCTATAATTCCCTTCAAAAGGCTATTTTCTTGCTCAAGTGTAACTTGGCTAAGAGAATCATTAGTGGAATCAAGAGAACTACTAGAAGCAACAACATTGGGTTTAGCATGATTATTGTTACTACTAGAAGAAGAATCTTTCTTGTTCTTGTTACTAGACTTGACTTGAGGCATGTAAGTAGATAAGAGTAAACGCTTGGCAATGTAAGAAGAACTTTTCTTGCGAAGATCATCATTGATTGCCTTTAAAAACTCATGTTCTTGCTCAAGGTTGAGCTTTTCAAAGCGTAACTTCTCACGAGTCCTTAAAAGTTCTTGATGATATCCTAAGATAGTTTCATGAGCTAACTTAAGAGTGTTTAGTTCTTTAGTTAGGAGCTCAATATTATCCTTATCATTGTCATTCGGTTTATCTTCATTAGCATGATTATTTGACGTTTCATCATAGTATTCATCACTAGAGTTGTCAACAAGTAAATCAGCATCACCTAACAAGTCATCTTCATCACTATTGAAATCAACATACTCACGGTGTGATACCTTTGGGCCTTTAGCCATGAAGCATCTTCAAAATCCTTCATTTGGTGAGTCAAATATGTCCTAGGAGTTGGTTGACACAATTACTAGACCGGCAACACCTTCATCTTGAGTATTTTCAGAGTCGGAGTGATAGCTTCTCTCGGAGTGATTGTCGGAGTCAGAGCCCGATACCCATTCACCAACATGAGCTTGATGTCTTCGTTTTGTGTAGCCCTTTGATGACTTGTCCTTCCTTTCCAAATCCTTGCTTCTCCGGGATGTTCTTCGTTCATAGCGATCATCTCTATTCCTTCTTTCTCTAGATGGTGATTCTTCTCTTCTGCTTCTTCTTTTTGGATATTCTTCTCTTCTTTTGTAGGGAGCCGTACACTCATTGGAATAGTGTCCGGGTCTTCCACAATTGTAGCAATTACGCTCACGACTAGAAGATCTTTTGTCATTGTAGGACCTTGTCCTGGAACTTCTTTCCTTGCTTCTATTCTTGTAGAACTTGTTGAAGTTCTTCACCATTAGGCTCAATTCTTCATTGAAGGTTTGTTTCTCACTTGGTGATGTGGGAGCTTCACATGAGGCTTTGTAAGCACCACTTGACTTGTTGTGGAGCTCCTCCTTATCCTTGAGTGACATCTCATGAGCAACAATTCTTCCAATGACTTCCATTTGCTTGAGATCTTTGTAATTGGGCATCATTTGGATCAATGTACACACGGTATCATATTTTCCATCCAAGGCTCTTAGGATCTTCTTGATGATGAATTTGTCGGTCATCTCTTCACTTCCTAAGCCGGCAATCTCATTTGTGATGAGAGCAAGTCTAGAGTACATTTCAGCGAGGCCTTCACCATTCTTCATTTTGATCTTGTAAAGTTGACTTTGAAGCACATCCAATTTGGATTCCTTGACGGAGTCGGTACCTCCGTGCATGTCAATCAAAGTATCCCAAATTTCCTTTGCATTCTCAAGACGGCTGATTTTGTTGAATTCTTTGTGGCACAATCCGTTTAAGAGGATATCACAAGCTTGAGCGTTGTATTGGCATCTTCAACTCTTCCGCGGTAGCTTCACAGTTCGGTTCTCTCCCATCAAAGAATTCACCTTGCAAGCCAATACACACAATAGCCCAAACGGCGGGGTTATGTCCAAGAATTTGCATTTTCGTCTGATGCTTCCAACTAGCAAAATTAGTACCATCAAAGTAAGGACCTCTACGGTGGTAATTTCCCTCGCTAGACTCCATACTCTCCTAGGTTGTGAAACCAAGGCTATGACTACCAAAAGCTATGGAAATCAAACCAAATGGAGACCAAATCTCTAATACTACTTGTAGGATCGAAAGTATGTCTAGAGGTGGGGTGATTAGACTACTTGACCAAATAAACCACTTGCTTTTTCCCAATTTTAGTTCTTGGCAGATTTTAGCAACTTAGCACAAGTCAAGCAATCAACCTACACATGCAATTCTAAGAGTATAGTAGCGGAATGTAAAACAATTGCATATGAAGGTAAAGGGGAGGAGTTTGAGAAGGCAAACGCAATTGGAGACACGGATGTTTTTGTCGTGGTTCCGATAGGTGGTGCTATCGTACATTCACGTTGATGGATACTTCAACCCATGAAGGGTAATGGCTGCGCGAGTCCACGGAGGGCTCCACCCATGAAGGGTCCATAAAGAAGCAACCTTGTCTATCCCACCATGGTCGTCGCCCATGAAGGACTTGCCTCACTAGGGTAGATCTTCACGAAGTAGGCAATATCCTTGCTCTTACAATCTCCTTGGTTCAACTCCACAGTCTTGTCGGAGGCTCCCAAGTGACACCTAGCCAATCTAGGAGACACCACTCTCCAAGAAGTAACAAATGGTGTGTTGATGGTGAACTCCTTGCTCTTGTGCTTCAAATGATAGTCTCCCCAACACTCAACTCTCTCTCACAGGATTTGGATTTGGTGGAAAGAAGATTTGAGTGGAAAGCAACTTGGGGAAGGCTAGAGATCAAGATTCATATGGTAGGAATGGAATATCTTGACCTCAACACAAGTGTACGTGGTTCTCTCTCAGAAAATGTATGTTGGAAGTGTAGGCATGTTCTGATGGCTCTCTTCAAGAATGAAGAGTGGGTGGAGGGGTATATATAGCCTCCACACAAAATCTAACCGTTACACACAACTTACCAATCTCGGTGGGACCGAATCGTGAAACTCGGTCGGACCGATTTAGCAAATAATGTGACCATTAGGATTTTTGGTGGGACCGACATGTCAACTCGGTGGGACCGATATGGTTAGGGTTAGGGCATAACATAATATCGATGAGACCGATTACACAAACTCGGTGAGACCGATTTTGGTAATAAGCTAACCATAGTGTTGGTCAAGCAAACTCGGTGGGACAGATTCGCTCATCTCGGTTAGACCAAAACGTTACGAAAGGGAAACAGAGAGTTTGTATTGCAATCTTGGTGGGACCGATCGCTCATCTCGGTTGGACCGAAAAATTACGAAGGGAAACAGAGAGATTACAATCCCATCTTGGTGAGACCGAGATCCCTGTCGATGAGACCGATTTGATTATGGTTTGTGGCAGTGGCTATGACATCTGAACTCGGTGGCGCCGGATAGAAAGAATCGGTGGGGCTGAGTTGGACTTTTGGTTTGGGTCATATGTGGATGTGAGAAAGTAGTTGAGGGCTTTGGAGCGTATCACTAAGCATTTTGAGCAAGAACTTCATTAAGCAACACCTCATCCCTCCTTGATAGTATTGGCTTTTCCTATAGACTCAATGTGATCTTGGATCACTAAAATAGAAAATGTAGAGTCTTGTGCTTTGAGCTTGAGCCAATCCTTTTGTCCTTAGCATTTTGAGGGATCCACTTTTCTCATCCATGCCATGCCAATCATTGAGCTTTCCTGAAATATTTATCTTGAAACAGCATTTGCTCAATGAGCTATATGTTGTTAGGAATTACCAAAACCACCCAGGGATAGTTGCACTTTCACTGCTCTATGGTGAACATGGCATGAACCAGCTTGGACAGTGGCGCCGGCTCCTGGTCGGAAGCTACATCCATCGTCTGATTGTCATCACTCAGCTCGACGAGCTCGCTCACGATCGAGCATGTCCAGCTACTGGACCGACCCGCTGCCAAGAACGAGTCTGACTGCCCTGGCCTACCCAGACCGCCCCCTCGCCCACATGCGCTTTCCGCCCGAACCGGCCTGCGCCACCTGCCCTGCTTCCCGGTGCAGGCGATTGCTCTGCCTTCAAACGACACAAGTGTCGTCCGTCCGTCCATCTACCGCCCACATTAATAATACGCGGTTGTCGAGGCGGCTACTCCGGCGCCACACGTTCGTCCCTCTGCCGCCCACCATTGCTATATAAACTGCTGCGTTGGCCATAGCCATAGCCATCCGCCTCCGTTCCCTTTCTCTTGTCCACACCACTACTGCCCACCATGGCTTCCTTGCGCTCCAGTGCTCTTTGGGACGGGCGGACGACAAACCACAAGGAGATGGTAGCCATTGCTGCCAACTGGCTGGCCGGCAGGCAGCCGGAGGATGACGATGTCCCAATGGAGAACATGGTAGTCGACGATCCTGCGCCAACCCCCTCCTCCGCGCCATCCTCGCCAGTGCGTTGCACCATGACCATCGGCGAGGCCCGTGCCCAATACATGGACACGGTTAGGTAGAAGCGTGAGGAGAAGTTCCAGGAGGCGCAGGCCGACGCCGCCTACAAGCACCATCTCCTCCAGGAGCACCTGAAGGTGGAGGAGCAGATCGCCGCGGACTGGGCAGAGTAGGAGGCGCTGCTCAACTCGTACCGCTCTGTCCGCGAGGGCCGCCTCGAGCGCTGGCGGTACCGCATGCGGGTGGAGGTGGCTGCGGCCGTGTACAAAGAGGGTGATGAAGCGGGCGAGGCGTTGTTTGGCGAGACCGAGGACAAGGCAGAGGACAATGTCGGCACTGACGAGTCCCCGCTCCACTGGCGTCGACGAGGCCCTGCTCCGCCGAGGCCTCGCGACGCCAACAACAAGGCAGAGGACACCACCGGCTCCGCCGAGGGCCCGCCCCACCAACAACGAGGCAGAGGACATCGCCGGTTCAGCCGAGGCCCCACCCTACCAGCAATGAGGGGGAGGATTTCCCCCGCTTCGCCGAGGCGTCGCGCCGCCGGCAATGAGACAGAGGACATCGCTGGCTCCGCTGAGGCCCTGCCCCGCCGGCACCAAGGTGGAGGCCCTACTCCGCCGAGGCCCCGCCCCACCAACAATGAGGCAGAGGACATCGCCGGCTCAGCCGAGGCCCCACCCTTCCGGCACGAGGGGGAGGATTTCCCCCGCTCCGCCGAGGCGCCGCCCCACCGGCAACGGGACAGAGGACATCACTAGCTCTGTCGAGGCTGCGCCACATAGAAAACAAGGAAGAGTAGAAAACGGTAGGTCGCCGCTACTCGGGTCCAAGTAAGGCCACCGCTGCTACCCTCCGGTTGAAGCCAAGCTAGGCGGGTTGACCATTGATGGCCGATTAGCTTCTTGGCGGCGACGTGGAGTCGGGGAGCCATGTTGGAGAAGGACGCTGCTTCTACTTAAATGCTGGTGCAGTTGGCTAACTTATACGTGCGCATAACATGCATCTGGGCCACATGTCAGTTATGCAACTGCACCTACAGTTAAGTCACTGAAGCTCAGTCCGGTTGAGAAGAAGCTTCTGTTCGGCTCAGCCGGACACAGGTGGGTAGCTTCGGTTAATTAATTATACCTCCAGTTCACCCCTTTTTAGTTGAAGAATGTATGAAATGTAATGAAATCTGGCATGTTTATATGAAATCCAACCATGTATGAATAGTTTATTTTGATTAGTTTGTATTCTTGTATCACTGGCATCCGATGAACATGCAAAACAATACGTACTAGCATTATTCCCAGAGTGATCACCTCGTTTGCAGCAGTTTCACATGTACTCCCTCCGGTCCTTTCTACTCTGCATACAAGTTTTGTCTGCAGTCAAAGTATCTCTACTTTGACCAATCTTATAGAAAAAAGTATGCACTTTCACAATGTGCGAAGTAAAAAAGGAACAGAAGGAGTACAAATAGTTTGAGCAGCTTTTTAGCGTTCCTGTACATTGCAATCAAACACACAAGCCTGGCAATTCATGGAGAACATTCAGAACAATCGATGATTATGCATCTCAGCGATTCACATGCCAGAGCCAATATTTACTTCACAACTAAAGAATAAAGAAAAATCGATATACGCTGCTGACAGCAAAGGGTGTCCCATTTGAAAATATCAAATGCATGTCTTCTTGCTAACATCAATGAGAAAAATTTGACAAGGTTGTCCCATTCCAAAATATCAAATGCCTACGATTGTCGAATGGGTGGGGTTTGCCATTAGTTCAGACATTGACATGGCACCTCGTGCTAAATAAACCAGCTGTTCTTTTTGTGCAGTTCCACCAAAATAAACCAAATTCGCGCATAGCTTGTATGATTTCACCCTTATATGTTGCAACACCTTGAACTTATCAGCACCTCCTTTCTTGTGGTGGAAATGAATGATTCAATGTATTCATGAAAATTTTGTGCAGTTCCCATTGAAATCAAGCTGAGCACCCCGGTTTGCACAAATACAAAAAAGTGATTAGTATAAAGCAAATTGTACAATGAATTGATAGTTTAAACAGACACCTACATGGTCCATGTAGAGCACACTTTTAGAAAAAATGGAACTCACTGAAAAGAATCCTAGAACAACATTGTACTTGCGCATCACATCAAGAAAAATGGAGATTTGTCAGTCCTTCTGAGCTGAAGTTAGTTTGGTCTTGTGTGGAGTAATGTAACCATCCTTCAACTACTCCTTCTGCAGAGAAGATAGACAGGGCTTCTTCATCCTGGCATAATCGGAAGTAGTCACTTCACGTACTCCATATTCTTCTTCAGAGGAGGATGATCCTATTGTGCAAAGACAAGAGGACAACTAAATGCTAGCATCCATGTTTGCTCGAAAAAAAGGAAAGGGAATATTTAAAACAACACAGATGAAGCACTTCTCAAGGACGATACCACTTTCTCATGACAGTATCTAAACAGTAGCACAACACCAATAGAGATGACAAAGCTCAATCATATGGATGAAATCCATGGGCCAGTACCAACCTTTGTCAGGAGGCTTATTGTGTAGAGCATACAGATGAAGCACTTCTCTGGAACCATCTGTTGCTATCTACTGTGGTGGCCATGCTTACTATATACTTCTCGATTAGTTTAATGTTTCCAAAATCTTCTTGTACAGTTCCACTAAAATATATGGTATCTTCAAAGAAGATCCCTGTTTGCACAAGTAGAGATAATTACATATTACATTAAGAGTGGCATCAAATCAGTGGCAAAACAATTGCCCGTTCCATTCATAGCAATAAATTAAGATGCCACACTATATCATTACTTGTGTCATCACAGTTCCAGTGCTTCATTACAGCACCGGGAGTTGATTTTTGTTTTTCTTCCGCTTGTCCTTCCCCTTCATCACTTGGTTAAATAACAGACAAGCTTCGCCTTCAATGTAAGATTTGGCATGTCAATTAGGGAGCACAAGTATAGTACTAAAGTTAATTTTCTGATGAAAGTGGCAAAATACAGATCAACGGTTGTGAAATATCCTGATCTTACTTCAATGGGATATTACAGTGCACATACAGGTTGGAAGTCTTGTCTCCATTTGTACAGTTCACTAAAATCAAGCAACATTATCATACAAGTAGCACAACATATGAAAGCACACTACAGAATCATGTGAAAGAAGGCTAGTACCGACCTCTCATGATGCGGAATTAAAACAACTCAAAAGAAGAAGATCTGAACCAAATTTGCAAACACGGATGGGAAGTAAGATCTCCTCTTGTGCAGTTCCACTAAGATCAAGCAATCAAGCAACCTTGTTGGTGTGACATTTTGGTTGAACTGCACAAAACACTCTTAAAACAAAAGTGTTTTGTGCAGTGCAACAAAATGTCACAATGGCAATGAGGTGAAGTAGATAACCCTGTTTACACAGAGGTGCAAAGGAAACAATTAGTGGTCAATAACGGTGGATGACAAAGAAGTCAACAAAAAGAAGCATCTACCTCATCTATATGGGAAAGAAAACGAGAGTAGCATTTCTCAAACGGTGGCATTGATTAATATTAACATAGAGATTATATTAACAATAAAATTCGTTGAACTTGTCATTTGCTTTTAACTGTGGCATTGCATCAATTTTCCAGCGGCATTATTAGAGGGTGTTTGTTTACAGGGACATTTTGGTGTAGGGACTAAAAAAACTCCGTGTCAGTCCCATCTAAACCAAACATGAGGGACTTTTAGGGACTAAAAGTGGGCATTTGGGACTAAAAAAAGAAGACCCCGAGGGAGTCTTTTTTGGGACTTTTTCCAATAGTTGCCCCTTCCGTGCATCGCACCTTGTCTCTATTAGTTCATTACTAGGGGTAACATGGTCTTTTAGCATGTCATTTAATAACCTCTAGTCCATGTTTAGTCCCTGGAACCAAGCAGGTAGGGACTAGGGAGTTTTTAACCAAACAGGGCCTTAGATTAACAACAGCTAATGAGTTGCACGGGACAGTGGACGCACCAACACCATGTGCATCTACCGATGTACTGTGGTCATGCACAGTCTATTGCAACAAAGAACAAACAACCAAGGAGCATATTTGTGTTGGTCCCAGTTTTGTTATCTTTAGACACCTTTCCCTATGTGAGCGCAGCAAATCTAGTCCTGCTCAAACTCTACAGCCTTGTCCCCCAAAACAAAACATCAGTTTGTTATAGATGTGCATACTGCATTTGTCATTGCTTTCCCTTTTCGACCAACATAGGGGCTGGATAGCCAGTCTGTACTAGTACTTTCGCCCCTTCCTTTCCTCTTTGAACCACGTCCTAGATTTATGCGATACAATTTCCCCACTACTTTCCCCCATTCGTTTCCTCTTTGAACCAGGTCCTAGATTCATGCTATACAACTTTCCCCCTTCATTTCCTCTTTGAACCACGTCCTAGATTCATGCTATATACAACTTTTCCCACCACTTTCCCCCACTCCTTTCCTCTTTGAACTACGTCCTAGGTACATGGTATACATGCAGCTAGAGCAATGCATGTGGAGTAAGTAAATTATACCTTAAGGTTCTTGGGGCGTGGTTCGGTGGGCGACGTGACGACGGCAAAAAAGAAGGGGCCGGAGGCCCTCCCGCGCCACCGCTGGGTGAAAGTGAACAGCTGCGCCGGTAGTGGATTCGCTCCCTCGCCGACGGCGACAGCGTTAAGCCTCCTTCCCTTCCCGGCGAACGGATCCTGCCGGCTCTTTGAGCAGCACTGAGGGTAGAGAGAGGCCAATGAAGTCTTGTTTAGATCTGGAGAGGGCGAGACAGTTTGAAGAGAGCAACTACAAGCGCTGAGGCTCCAGCGTGTATATATATACTGGAGAGAGAGTGGGAAGTGTGCAAACCCTAGAACACAAGTGCCGAGGCTGCAGCTTATATGTGATGAGCTGATTATACGGTCACAACAGTCACTACGAGATCGTATAGCTCCGTATCCATCCATTTTGACTAGTCAAAGAATCCTCCTGGCACAAATTATGCTCAAGTGTAGTTATCGAACCCGAGACCTCAAGTTTGATGAGCGAACAGGCTAACCAGCTACACAACCCTCCCGTTATGTTCAACAAGAGGAAAATAACCTTTTATACATTCCTGC
The DNA here is from genome assembly GCF_002162155.2 of Triticum dicoccoides. Classification (NCBI taxonomy): domain Eukaryota; kingdom Viridiplantae; phylum Streptophyta; class Magnoliopsida; order Poales; family Poaceae; genus Triticum; species Triticum dicoccoides. The sequence goes on along the minus strand of NC_041381.1, from coordinate 484,038,508 downwards.
ATTCGTGTGACAAGCATATCGTGTTTTTTGTGTGTGGGGGAGTCATTGGGATTTCAATCATAATCGTGTCATGTGGCTTTGGTGGTAAGACTATCCACAGTGGTGAAAAAATAATGCAGCCTTAGTCACCTTACCTCTCTCCATGTAGTACGTTGGGTCCCACCAGTCAAAGGGTGAAACAAACAAATTAATAAGAAAAATTAAAAGCGCTAGTGGTGTATCTTACCTCACACATCTTGCTACTGCTCGGGAACACTATCCAATTGATCCCTCTATTTGCTCACATACTATTTTAAGTGAATCCTTATTATAACATGCACACAATTTTGGGCACTTGTATTCGACTTAAGTCAGTGTGCCACCATATCTCGTATACTTACTACTCCCTCCATCTAGGTGTAATAAGTCACATTAGAAGGTGCAACGGGACCAAGGTGCATGCATGTGCGTGTACGTGTGCATGTGTGTGTGTGTGTGCTTAACAGCATGTGTGTGTTATAGAGAGTGAAAAATCAACCTACTCCTACAGAGAGATGGTGTGTAGTGTACGATTTTAGCCGCGAGAGTCGGTGCATCCTCTCGTTTCCGGGCGTGTCCGGTAGGGACATGCGGACAGCTGCCACGCCCGCTCCTGGCCAGCTTGGCCCACCCAAAACCCCTCCATCGCCCGCGCGCGCTTCCCACCCGAAACAATCAGCATCGCTCCAAAGAATCGGTGCCGCATTCAAGCCCGGGCAAAGCGGACGCGACCTCTCACTGGCGCAAGAGTGATGGTTGCTTCGTCCGTCCAACTTACTGTTGGGTCTATGTGATTTGATGGCTCATTGGTCTTTATTACTGAGGTGGTAGGACTGCTGGATGTCCCACGCTTTCGGCGAAAGGAGGTACTACTAGATTAAAATTTTCTCCATTCTTACAGTGGAGGAGTGCAAGAGCAGTGAAAACACGCAGGCTCAGTGATTAAATGGCCCACCTCACACTATCATCGTGCGACACCTAACTCTTTACATAGTACTCCCTCCGTTCCTAAATATTACTAGATGAGTCCCCGCGCGTTGCTGCGGAACAGCCGTATATATCTCTGTGCAAAATTATCGATTTCATAGAACTGAAAAAACTCTATAACCGCATGACAAATGTGGTAGCCAAACTAAATAAACTCCCATCATCATTTAGATCATTCCACGTAAGGAAAAAAGGTCAGCCAACTCCTACTGCATAATGGGATTATATTTTTCTTTTTGACATGTTAATGGAACTTAAAAGCTCACTTACATGCATGCTACCGGTGCATGCTTGCATGTAGACATGTTGATGTGATTTAAAACCCACTCACATGCATGCCATGGTATTTCTGCATGCTTGCATGTGGCTTATTGCGGAGCCTCTCAACGTATAGATCAGACGGCTATTATGGACTGATTTAGTTCATCTAACGACTACATTTAATTTTGATGATGTGGCTCAAGGAGAGGATAGAGAATTCCTAGTAGTGGGGGCTAGCTATTACGACTATATAAGTCTTTGCAGAGATTCCACTAGGTGAACTACATACGGAACAAAATGAATGAATCTACACTTAAAATGCATCTATATACATCCGCATGTGGTTCATGGTGAAATCTCTACAAAGACTTATATTTAGGAACGGGGGAAGTACTTGTATAGTATGTACTGTAATTTATCAGCGAGATAAATTTGTACAATGCTATGAAGCTTCCAGCTTCTGTTACATGTATCTTGCGTCCAAGGTTGCCCGTTGCAACATTTCATCAAATACAAAGGAGACTAACATGCATGCTATTGCATCTCAATGATTGACAGATCATAGCAAATATGTACTCCCTCTGTTCCAAAATAAGTGTCTCAACTTTGTGCAAACTTTAGTACAAAGTTGTACTACTACTATAGTTGACACTTATTTTGGAACAGAGGCAGCTAAAGAAAAAATGATCCATGCAGTCCCTAGCCCTTGAACAGTGAACCCTAACCAGGCTTCAATTTGCTCGCAACGTTCGAGCTTCCTAATAAATGAAGTTTGCAACCTTTTGACCATCGGATCATTTTGTGCAGTTTCACCAAAATCGAGATGAGCATCCCTGTGGCAAAGAAATTGAAGAAGCGTGATTAGAATAAAATTACTGGGACTAGTTGATTCACAAATACAGTACGTAGAAGCCAGTAGAGGTATGTGCGGGGCAAAGAAGTAGAGAAATATCCACAGGGAGTGATGTGGGCAGCTGGAGCAGTGGTGCAAGTCGGCTGTAAAGGGAGTTGTACCTGAGGGACGTAGCTCAACCTTGAGGAGGGCGGCAGGAGGCGGAAACTGCCCATGTCGCGGTAGTGAGCAAGGGACGAAGGCAACCTCACCGGCTTTGTGAGAGAGAACAGCGGGGACCCCTGATCGGGGTGTGCTGACACTGGGTTTTCACCGTCGGCGACGCACGGCGACCGCATCTACACTAAGAATCCACCCCTTCCCCCAGCGGACGTGATCCGTTGGGATGTTAGAGATGTGGCCACAGTCATTTTGTGCGAGAGAGTGTGAAGAGAGCAACCCCAGCAAGCAACCGTGTAGGCTGGCCCGTCCTAACTATGTATATAGTGGAGTGGTTTTCTTTTTTCTCCATATGAACCTATCATATTGCGTACGTGCCACTGAAGAAAAAAACTTTATTTATAAATGACACGGCACCTACTACTTGTTCTCCTATAACCTTGTGCTTGGCATCTCCAAAACATTAACCTTGTGATTGGCTCTTCGCCTCTTCGGGAAGTCGTGCAATAATGGTAGTGCAGTATATATCGTTCTGGCTATATGAGACCTAATGAATTGTTGCACGTCCACCACGTGGGCGAGGGTTGAGGGGCGAGGGAGAGTGCTACATACGGAGCAAAATGAGTGAATCTACACTCTAAAATGTGTCTATATACATCAGTGTTTGGAGTATGTACTAGTAGTTCATATTGAAATCTACTAAAGGACATATATACTCCAAACAATATGATATAATCTCTATAACCAAGGTAGTAGGGACGAGGAGTAAACGGAGGGAGTAGTAATTTTTTCTCCTCGTCCTGCGAGGCACCGCGCGCATGGGCAAGGGAGCGGGCGTAAGGTGGAGCAAGCTTCACCTCATCCTGCGAGCCACCGCGCTCGTGGGCAGGGGAGACGGTGTACTAAGCAAGCTTCTCCTCGTTCTACGAGTTGACGGGACACATCAAAAGTACTCCAGTGTATAGAGCCTTGCCTCTAAGGTAGGCTCCACATGGTTTGCCTCTTTTTTTAATTTAACATAACGCGTCAAGTCGCAATTTGTTTGTTCACCCATGGTAGACGATCCTCCCTCCACCAAATGGAAAACCAGTACATGTGCTAAATTACCACGTGGACTGCCTTTTCGTACAGAAATGAGCTCCACCGTGTACCCGCGCGGGTGTGGTTGGGAAAGAGACAGGAGTACGTGTGCCGTGCATGCACCTCTTCTCTTCGTGCACATCCCCCACCTACGTAGGTGTGTGTGAGATATACAAACGCGTTCGTGAGTGTTTTTTGTTTTGGGGTGGGGGTGGGGGGTGGGGTGGGGGGTTGATTTCGTGAATTATTTGTGGGAATACATGTCGATGACATCTCAAACAAATTTTTGCATGCAATGTGTGTGAAATGGAGGCCTGTCCATATCATATATAGAGGGTTGGGCAATCCACGAGAAGATAGGGAGGGGTCATAGCTATCGATAGAGTCGAAGAGAGGATCAAGTGGGTGGGTGCGAGATCGATGAAGAGAGCCATTGAAATTGTGTGTGTGTGTGTGTGCAAGTCAAAGATATAGGGTGACTGGCCTACCGGAACGTTAGAGGGCACATGTCAAGTTTGTGTGTGGCAGGGAGACATGACTACAATGCTCGATGTATCGGTGTGTGTGGGGGGAGGGGGTGGGGGAGGGGTTGGCAGAGGCCTAACTATAGAGGTAGAACGACTCGTATATGTGTTGAGAAGGAGAGACCCAGCTATGTCTTGAGGGAGATCGGTCGACATACATACATAACTGAAGGATGGGAAATATGATGGGACAGAGAGAGAGAGAGAGGATAGAGAGAGAGGGAGGGAGAGGGGTAGAGTGCTGGATGGGTGATGGAGTTGCTTCTCGAAGATGGTGGGAGAGGCCTACTAGACAAACTGAGGGTGGAACTACAATGTTATCAATAAGAGTGGGGATGTGTTTCTGTGTGTGCATGTGCGCGATAGATCTGTCGGGACGCATCCATGGATGATGAAGGGGAACCATGTGTTTGGTAAGGAAATATAACTAGATCGGTAGATCAATTGTTGTTTGTCGGAGGAAGGGAGAGACACAACTAATGAGGTAGATCGATCGACACGTGGGTAAAAACGAGTTATAAGGACCTAGCTAGCTATATGTATAGCGAGAGATCGGTCGGTGTACGTCCATTTGTTAGAGGCAAATAAGGACCAGCGAGACGGATAGATAGAGAGAATGGAGCGAGGAGGTGGTGCGAGAGGCCTGGCTACTAGCTAGATAGGGGGAGGAGTGTGCGGTTGTGAGATCGATGAAAAGAGGGGCGAGAGTTTACATGTGTGTGTGACCGTATGAGAGACACGAGGCAAGGACACATAAAGGAGGAGATTGAAGGTGTGTGTATGTTGTAGGCATGCATCGCTGGAGAGGTTTATCGATCGGTGCGTGTCGGAAAGGAGTTGTGGAGACTCTGGGAGAACGACCTAAAGAAAAAAATGAATGTGCCCGGTGGATAGAATGCCGAGGGAGGGGAGGGCGAGGAGGGCGTGTGCATGCACGAGAGAAAGTTAGTGGTAGCTACAAATGTTAGAGGATTGTGTGGGTGTAAGAGACTAATAAAGATCATAATTTGATATGAAAGCGGATTCACATCTTTGAATAGGAGATCATAGTGTTTTAAACATTGCATGCATGAATATAGCGGTGATACACATGTTGTGCACATGTTATACCATAATGTGATAATGCATGGCGTTTTCAACTCACAACTAAATCTCGAACCATTTAAACCATACTATACATCAAACAATCTCACATTTTATTTGAATTTGTGATAATGTGTGGCATTTGCAGCTTACAACTAAATATCGAACAATCTAAACAATACTATATATCGAACATTCTCACATTTTATTTGAATTTGTGGTAATGTGTGGTGTTTGCAACTCACATCTAATTACTTGTAGGCGTAGGGGGCGGGGCACCATACATAATGTGATAAACACATTATACATATGAGACATGGTTTAGATTATGAAGATCTAGCTAGAGCTAGAAATGTAATGTGATTTGAAATCAAAATAAAGTGGATTCAAAAAATCGAGTTTGAGTTCATATAGTACACATAGTTCATATGTAACTCGAGACTAATCATGTGGTGTGCTGTGAAGATAATACACAAACGATGGTTTAACTGGACAATGATGATGATGGTAGATCTTATTAAAACAGAGAAACGAATTAAAATGCTTTGACTTCACAACAATCATTACTGTAGATCTTATTCAAATAGAGAAACGAATTCAAATTTAGTCCATATTGAAGCGGTAGTATATACATTTGGAATGCACTAAAACGTTCATTTGAGTAGTAGGTTGCATGCCTTATACACGTAGCAAAATATTATAATTGAACATAACATGAATTCAAAGTTTTGAATGACATTTGTAGTGCGCATTGATTTGGTATAGTACACGTTAGGCTTGTCCGGAAATTTCAACCCGCGCCTTGTTAGCCCGAAATATTTAATATATATCTTTGTCTCGTCGTGCTCCGACAACTCCCTCCATCTCAACCTGCGCCTTGCTATTTCGAAATTACAACGCGCGCGAAAACTCCCACCTCCTGTCAAATCCCGACACGTGAAATGCCCGTGGTACCCCTGAACTGAAAGAACCGCCTCAAATCGGTGGAGGTACTTTCATAACTTACCCCACATTTCGGACAAGCGCGTCCCTAAGCCATGGTTCCCCACTGCCATCCCATCCACCAACCCATTCATACACCAAGGCCGCGAAAACCTGCGACGAAACCCCACACCCTGCTCTATCCGCCACCCAACCGGAGCCTCTTCCCCGACGACGTCATCCACAGCAACACCTCGACGTCCCTCGTCTACCGTACCGGATGAGGATCCGTCGTCGATCTCGTCGTCCCGCCGGTTCAGCCACCCCATCCTCCACCTCCAAGGAGCTGCCCCAACGTTCCCCTCATATTTCGCGCCACCTCCATTCCCACACCGCCGTCTTCACCTGCACCACCAGAAGAGCATCATCATCACTGTTTCCTCGGATGAAGTTGCGGCCTAATCGGCGCCACCAAAGAGGTTGTACACTAATCGCCGCATTTTCTTCTTGATTCGATCTCACGGTGCTGTCGGCGCTCGGTCCCGAGCTGACATAGCGCGGCTCCATCCACGGCGGCGTCACCCACCACTTCCTCCACGGCATTGCTCCCTCGGCGGCGACATCCACATCAGTAGGAGCTGCAGCTGCTTTAACTCTTGATCGCGCTGCTGCTCTGCTCTTGCTCTCGGTCCCCTGCCTGGTCTGCTCTTGCTATTGCTCTTGCTCATGCTTCTGCTCTCGTTGATGCTCTCGCTCTTGCTCTTGCTTGCGATGCTGCTCCGATTTAGCTACACTTCAGTCGACTGAATCGACTTTTGGGTCAGTCGATTTTCAGGGGGTGGGGGGGCTCGCCGGGGTGAAGGAAGAACTAGCCACAACGGGGAGGGGGGCTCGCCGGAGAGGTACCCCTCTATCTATCTTAGAGTTCAGGGTGGGAGCGGTGGT